>NC_092230.1:20159868-20377368 GCF_036320965.1 Panulirus ornatus | reverse complement strand
GCACTGTAAACAAATATGGCGGTTTGTAAACAAACAGTCTCTCTCTCTCTCTCTCTCTCTCTCTCTCTCTCTCTCTCTCTCTCTCTCTCTCTCTCTCTCTCTCTCTCTATTAGATTACGCCAAGACGTAGATGCCCCCAATTAACCCTTCCCCCCCCCCCCCCCCCCCCAAATTCTCTGATCACGAGACGATTGCTTGATGTAAAAAGTCGTTGGCTGAGCTAAAATTAGAGAGAGTCAACAGAGGGGGAGATCATTTATCTTGGGGGGGGGGGGGGGGCTGTCATTGTGAGCTGGGCCCCTGGTGGCCACCTTGAATAACGCCAAACTAGATCTGCTGGTCATGTGTTCTGCCTTCGATTGTCGGGAAAATTTGCATGGCGAATCATGTGTGTGTGTGTGTGTGTGTGTGTGTGTGTGTGATGGTAGGGTGCTGGTGATGGTGGTGGTTGGTGATGGTGGTGGTGGTGGTGGTAATGACGTGGTTGGCGATCGTCCGCTGACGCCATTGGGTAAGGAGAGGCAGTAATGGTGGAGAAGGTTACCGTGGAGTGGAGGTGATCAGTTTGTCTCAGCTGAGAGAGTAACCGTGGGTAGAATGTTGACTGGCAAGACCCCGTGCGAAGGAGGGTGTTAGCAAGGGACGCCTTGTGGTGGGAGGAGGCTCCACTGTGGTTATGGTGATGGGAGGAGGCTCCACTGTGGTTGTGGTGGTGGGAGGAGGCTCCACTGTGGTTATGGTGGTGGGAGGAGGCTCCACTGTGGTTATGGTGGTGGGAGGAGGCTCCACTGTGGTTATGGTGGTGGGAGGAGGCTCCACTGTGGTTATGGTGGTGGGAGGAGGCTCCACTGTGGTTATGGTGGTGGGAGGAGGCTCCACTGTGGTTATGGTGGTGGGAGGAAGCTCCACTGTGGTTATGGTGTTGGAGGAGGCTCCACTGTGGTTATGGTGGTGGAGGAGGCTCCACTGTGGTTATGGTGGTGGGAGGAGGCTCCACTGTGGTTATGGTGGTGGGAGGAGGCTCCACTGTGGTTATGGTGTTGGAGGAGGCTCCACTGTGGTTATGGTGGTGGGAGGAAGCTCCACTGTGGTTATGGTGTTGGAGGAGGCTCCACTGTGGTTATGGTGGTGGAGGAGGCTCCACTGTGGTTATGGTAGTTGGGGAGGTTCCACTGTGGTTATGGTGATGGGAGGAGGCTCCATTGTGGTTATGGTGGTGGAGTCTCTGTTGTGGTGGAGGAGGCTCCGCTGTGGTTATGGTAGTTGGGGAGGCTCCACTTTGGTTATGGTGATGGAGGAGGCTCCACTGTGGTTATGGTGGTGAGAGGAGGCTCCACTGTGGTTATGGTGATGGGAGGAGGTCCACTGTGGTTATGGTGATGGAGGAGGCTCCACTGTGGTTATGGTGCTGGGGAGGTTCCACTGTGGTTATGGTGCTGGGGAGGCTGCACTGTGGTTATGGTGGTGGGAGGAGGCTCCACTGTGATAATTGTGGTGGAGGAGGCTCCACTGTGGTTATGGTGATGGAGGAGGCTCCACTGTGATTATTGTGGTGTAGGAGGCTCCACTGTGGTTATGGTGGTGGGAGGAGGCTCCATTGTGATTATGGTGGTGGGAGGAGGCTCCACTGTGATTATTGTGGTGGAGGAGGCTCCACTGTAGTTATGGTGATGGAGGAGGCTCCACTGTGGTTATGGTCGTGGGAGGAGGCTCCACTGTGGTTATGGTCGTGGGAGGAGGCTCCACTGTGGTTATGGTGATGGAGGAGGCTCCACTGTGGTTATGGTGGTTGGAGGAGGCTCCACTGTGGTTATGGTGATGGAGGAGGCTCCACTGTGGTTATGGTGGTGGGAGGAGGCTCCACTGTGGTTATGGTGGTGGGAGGAGGCTCCACTGTGGTTATGGTGATGGAGGAGGCTCCACTGTGGTTATGGTCGTGGGAGGAAACTCCATGTGGTTATGGTGGTGGGGAGGCTCCACTGTGGTTATGGTGGTGGGAGGAGGCTCCATGTGGTTATGGTGGTGGGGAGGCTCTATTGTGGTTATGATAGAGGAGGAGGCTCCATGTGGTTATGGTGGTGGGAGGAGGGTCCATGTGGTTATGGTGGTGGGAGGGGGCTCATCTGTGGTTATGATGGAGGAGGAGGCTCCATGTGGTTATGGTGGTGGGAGGAGGCTCATCTGTGGTTATGGTGGTGGAGGAGGCTCCATGTGGTTATGTTGGTGGGGGAGGCTACACTTTGGCTATGGTGGTGGGGAAGGCTCCACTGTGGTTATGGTGGAGCAGGAAGCTCCACTAAGGTGCAGAAAAGACGATGGACAGGTTAGATTGGTGATAACGACTAAGGAGGTCGTAAAGACGGTCGTAAGGGTCGTGATTGGGGCTGAGGTTGAGGGGGAGAGCAACACGGGGAACCTCCCGTCGTGTGTGAGGTTGAGGTACACGAGGTGGAAACCCACGTTCGTCTATGGTACGACCCTTGACTACAGCGGTACAACCCTCGGGTTCGAAGGCCTGACCCTCGAAGGGTCAAGCCAGCGATGATGCCATCATACCCAAGAGTCTTATCGTGATGCTTAAGGGTCGTACCGTCGAGCGCAAGGGTCGTACCGTTGAGCTCAAGGGTCGTACCATCGTCTTCAAGGGCCGTACAGTCGTGCTCAAGGGTCGAACAGTGTGTGCTCACGAGTCGCACTGTCGTGTGCTCAGGGGTCGTACAGTCGTGCTCAAGGGTCGCACAGTCATGCTCAAGGGTCGTACAGTCGTGTTCAAGGGTCGTACAGTCGTGTTCAAGGGTCGTACCGTCGTGTTCAAGGGTCGCACAGTCGTGCTCAGGGGTCGCACCGTCGTGCACGGGGGTAGACGCTGGTGAAGGAGTTTCCCGTGAGTGATGTGAGCTGGGGTGTGGGATGGCTGTGGGGAAGGGGTTCAGGACGTGGGGGCTGGCTGGCTGGCGAGGGTGTCCGGAGCACTAGTGTGATGGAGGGATGGTGAGGGCGGGCACCCATGTCTGGCACAGCAGTGGCCAGAGCTCCCTGGCTGGTGATAACCCCACACACACACACACACACTTCTCCTCCACGCCCCTCACATTCTCCTCCACACACACACAACCCTGTAACATCCCCACGCCCCCTCTAACACGCCCCTTTCCCTTATAAATCCCCACTCCCCGCGACACACCGTGACCTTCATGCAGGTCACCTTTTATTTCCGTGGGACGTCGCGTGGGCCAAGGTCACATGGCGTGTCGTTGTGGTACGCATCCTGGGAATGGCCTCATACCGGCCCGTAACCCCCGGCCAGAGCAGAGCAGTGGGTACAGGTTTTATCGTCGTGTGTGTGTGTGTGTACGTATGACGTCACGGCGATAACTGGCCATCCTGCCCTGGTTCGCATTGGCCGTCCGGGTGATTGCCTGGCCTTTATTGCCAACTTTTAATTACATTTTGTCTCCGGCGGAGTTTGCGTGTGACTGACGCAGTAAATCTTGGCGTTAACCTGCCCTCCTTCCCTCCACTCCCTCCCTCCCTCCACGAACTGACGGTGGTCACATGTCCGCTGAGACGGGAATGTGATTTAAAATGATTAAAAGAAAATCTCTCTCTCTCTCTCTCTCTCTCTCTCTCTCTCTCTCTCTCTCTCTCTCTCTCTCTCTCTCTCTCTCTCCGTCCCGATATGGCGTAGGTCACTCACTCCTCGCCGAGTACTGTTGGTACGGACCCGCGACTGTGTGTGTGTGTGTGTGTGTGTGTGTATACATACGTTTCTGCATGACTTCATACAGAGCCGTCCGTTGCATGACTTGTGAATGCTGATCTTCGGCCACGAAATTCTCCCGACGGTTATCACCGGTTGTCGCCCCCCCCCGGACCACAGGACACCCCTCCTCCTCCTCCTCCAGCTGGACGACCGTCATCCAGACCACAAAAGCCACGAAACGAGGCTCTTTGAAGACCTTGAACTGGTTGCCCTACGATAGACTGGACCTCACACACCCCCCCGAGTCTCTCTCTCTCTCTCTGCAGTCCTTCCCTTCTACCTCCTCCGCCACCCTCGCCACGGCTGGTGATCATGTGTGTGGGGGGTGAAGATGGAGAGGCTGGTCTGGGGGGCAGGAGTAGTGTGTGTGTTGACTGATATAATGCCGTGGCTTAATGATATTCTTCAGCACGACGCGTCGGTACGACCTTTGACCACGACTCGTCGGTACGCCCCTTGACCACGACTCATCGGTACGACCCTTGACCACGACTCGTACCTTTGACCACTGGTGTCCTGGCCTTGTCCTTGGCCCTGAATGATTAGGTCAAAGGTTGCACCGTCATACCTAAAATTGGTCGCCCCGTCTTCGTCCTGCAGGTGTTGGTTAGTTTTATATATAAGTGGGCTTTGGGGGGGTGGGAGGGCGTTGAGGTTTATCTCCTACGGTTTATATTATCCTGTGGTGTATTCCCCCCCTCCCCATGGTTTGTTGGGAACAGCTTTCGTTCCTTGATGGTTTAACTCGTCTGGGGTTTAATTTATGCTTGCTGGTGGTGTTCCCAGGTGCTTCACATTCCCTGGGTTTATTTCTTGCTTGAGATTTCCGTTTGCACGCAGGGAAGACTGCAGGACGCGCTACGCTTTCGGCAGTTTAAGTCAATTAGCGATTTATCGATGTTTCATAAGTATTTTAAGGTGAAGCACTTGAGAGCCGTTTTCTGAGTCTTATGTGAGTGTAATATGGTTCCTGCCACAGTCAGATCCGTCTGTATCGCATCGAAGGCGAAACAAAGGTCAGTGTCTCCGTCTTGTATGGTAATGGCGCTCAACCAGGAGGTTTTGAGTCTGTGTTGTGTCTGCTGTGTGCCATGATGACCCGCCGTTGGAGGGGACTATAAGACCCTGTCTAGTGAGCTGTGACATCCAGCTTCCTGGACTACAGACATCCTACCTCCGTGCGTAGCGACGATGTCAACCACCGGAAATGATAATGATGCGTTCGACTCGTAGACATCAAGTCTAGGAATGATGTCTTCGGTGGTTAGATACCTGGCCAAGACACCAGCCTGGACCCTCGCGGTACTAGACGTCCGCGTGGCGAGGTATGACATCTCGGAAGACAGTGAGTGGTCCTGAATGCCCAGTATAACTTCTTTGGTGTCGCAAGGAGCCGACTACCCCATTACGAGGAACGGGACACGGCCCGAAGCCAGCAGCCCTGGGGCTTTGGTCCTCCCTCCTCCTCCTCCTCCTCTGCTGATTAGATTTTGGAGGAAATTCTGATGATTTCGAGACTGTGGCGCGAGGGCCTTAAGATGAGGTCCCCTTCTCCCATATCTCACACACACACACACACACACATTAACGACTCCATCGCTCATGTGGATATTAAGATAGAAACTGTAAATGTAGATTGCAAAGTAAAAAAAAGAAATATTTTCGTAGGAACTCTTCGTTCTAAATCCCACGTCGGGTACGGAAGCCTAGACTGCCTCTCCGTGCCTGCATTTTTTTTTTCCTCCTCTTTTAATCCGAGCTGTAATGTAGCTCCTAATTTCCGAAGCGGGATTGGAGCCGATTCCCCGGACTTTAAAGAGGTCATTGTAATTTCAGCTGCCGGCCTTGTAACCCGGGATTAGAATGGCGTTGCCGGAGTTGAAACGATTGCAGGTCCATCGCGGGGCTTCGAACAGTACAGTGTAACTTGAATATTCTGTCTTTTCCGCATTAATTCTCGGCCAGTCTTTTACGAAGAGTCGGGTGTCTTTCCGAATTTGTTCCAGGATTATGAACTCGCACCAAGACATGGCTTTGTGTGGAGGGAGATGTGTTGTTCGACTCCTCTTAAGGAACCGAACCCTTAAATGATAAACCCTGGGAGAGCCGACCCGCCTTGATAGAAGGACATGTGACCTGCCTGTGGCCCGGACCAGTAGATCCCGGCCTTACATGCCCTCACATCAATCCTCAGGTTAAACACAGTAAAGTGCAAATCTTTATGTTGATTTCAACTCACTCACTGTGTTGGGCCTCGTATGGAGATGACCATGGACCGTCAGGTCTCTCTTCATCTCTCCTCCCCCTGTACTCCCAGGCACCCCAGGCCGTCTCCCTCCCCTCCCTTCAACCCTCTTGGACCTAACCCAACTTTATAAACCTCAGATCTTAACCCTGAACGTCTGCTTAATTCCGGATGGTGATCTCGGGTACGTGAACCAGTTCCATTGTCTTGGTCGATGCCGTTAAAGACGCGAGAGAGTCGACCAGAACACGGACCTGCTTCAGCACCAAAAGGTCTGCCTGGTAGACCAGGTCCTCACCGGGGGGACTGAGCCACGCACGGAGCTGCGGGGTTAGAGAAGGACAGTACGGCCTCCACCTCACCACACACGTGCGCCGCCAAAGGTGACTTTTCACTAGCAATGTAGCCTCAAGCAGACGGTGTCCGGTAACACCTCGATAGATAGATATAGATAGATAGATAGATATCCCTTGGGACAGGGGAGATAAGATACTACCTACGTATTTCCTGCTTGTCGTACAAGACGACATAGAGTGAGTTGGGTGGGGGGAGCGGGCTGGAGATCCTCCCTTCTGTTGTTCCTTTCCATGATAAGGCGTGGGAAGAGAGCCACGTGAACATCTTTTATCCTCTAAGAGCCAGTCATTTGTTCCGGACGCTACCTCGCTCACGCGGGAAATAGTGAAAACGTGTGTGTGTGAGAGAGAGAAGAGCGAGAGAGAGAGAGGGGGGGGGGGGGCAAGATCCAGTGGCGATATCCTTTGCTATCTCACTAAAGCCTGTTCATCTCCGGGAGGTGTGGGAGAATGCTGCTGCTGCTGTTGTGTTGTAGAACTTATTATCATTGCAGAAGTTTTTAACAGGGTATGGCATCGGGGTCTCGATCTACAAACTCCCCTCGTTTAGTTTCCCTTCCTCACTTTTTTTTTCCCCTCATGTCTAGCTTCATCCGAAACCTCTCTCTCTCTCTCTCTCTCTCTCTCTCTCTCTCTCTCTCTCTCTCTCTCTCTCTCTCTCTCTCTCTCTCTCTCTCTCATTGATGGATCAACCTCTACCTTTTTTCCCCTGTTAATAGTGGTGTCCTTCAAGGCTCTGTCCTGTCTCCTGCACTCGTCCTTCGTTGTATGAGCTATTGCGAAGAGATGACCACCGTGCACTCATACACAGACGACTCATCCCTGCACACCCCCACTTCCCTGAATTATTTTCCATCGTCTTCTGCTCGATCTACATCTCGTCTGATCAGAGTTTCTTCCATAGACTCACACTAGGACTGTGTATCCCAGTCGGGCACACACGACCTGGTTAAGTTTGAGGCTTAAAAAAGAAAGAAAAAAAAAAAATATGCCCGTTTTCTCATATACCCCTCCCCCTTCCTCCTACATCTTTTCCCATTTTCTGTGAATTTTGCAATTCCGCCGCCCAGCACAATAAACATGCTTTTGTATCACCGTAACAACCACCTTACCAGTCTTAGAAACCTTCCGTTACGTAGACAGTTATGTCTGCCTCTTAAGAGACTGGGAGTCATCTTCAGATGCCTTATATACGTTTAAGTTCAACAGTGTAGTGGAGTCACATCTGGGGAGATTCTAAGTTGTAAATGTTTGCTTTTAAAAGTCGAATCTAAAACACCTCTCCCAGTCAGACCCGCTTACCCTGCATCGCAGTGTTGGTTCACTTCCCCTTCTTTTATATAGACATTACTGTGGTTTCTGGTGGCGATAGCTGGCTGCTTCTGTATGCCCGCCGTTAGCCAGAGCGTGTCATACTCGACAGGCTACCGCGTCTTGTAATTACCGGCTCCTTGGCCATTGGCAACATAAGGGGTAGGCCGTTGTGATGCCTCTCTCTTTCCCTCCACTTGGAATCTTTGGAACTCTGTTAACTCCCTCTTGTCTTTCCAAACAACTCCGACCTGATCTTTTGTAAAAAAAGCAAATGTTCCACTTCCTTCAGAATTTTTAAATCTTTCGTCTTATCTTTTTATTCATCTATTTTTTATCAACCCTTTTCATATTTAAGATAAGGCCAGGTCTCGATGTGGACTTCTGTCAGTAATTAGGAAACTCCAACATAAAAGGATTAGATAGATAGATAGATAGATTGATGGAATGTTGATAATATTTATGCGTTGTTCTAGTATAGATGTTAGAGTCAGAACGTGGGCAGGTGTTGAGGGTCCGTTCTGCAGTCTGGCCGTTGAAGACGGTTAACGGTAGACACCCCCCCCCCCCCCCCCTAACCCCATGGAAGGAGAGCTGCCGCTCTTTACTGGGGCGCCGAGCCTGGGCCCAGGGTCGGCCGTGTTCGCATGTACCTGGACAAGTATTAAGCCCCAGGACGATGTAGAGCGGCTTACCTCCCGTCAGTTCATGCTCCTCTCCCGTCCCATCCTTAACTTGATGCTCCTCCTCCTCCTCCTCCTCCTCCTGTCCCATCCCTTCATTGCCATCATGTTCTCCACTTCCCCTCCCATCCCATCCTTACCTTCCTGTTCCTCCTCCTCCTCCTCTCACATTCGTACCCTCACAGGGAATTTCCCCCTCACCTCTGTCCCTTTCCTCTTTATACAGTTGTTCTTGTTCTCTCTCCATCCGTCCGTTTCTCACTGTCTGTATTTTCGACTTTCCCCTCGTCCTCCTGACTGCCTCCCCGTCCGTCCGTCCATCAGAAAGTCTGTGTCCTGTTTCCCCGTCCATACTTCGGCGTGACTACCATTGCTCCGTCTATCAGTCTGTCTCTGTCTCCCCGTGCATATGTCTGTCACCCTATCCCTCCTCCACCTGTCTGTCTCCTCGACCCTCCCTCCCGTTTTTCTGCCTGTCTCCCTTCTTCCTCCTCCTGTCTGTGCGTGTCCTGCCCATCTATCTCCCCGTGCATCTGTCAGTCCCCCAGCCCGTCTCTCCTGTCAATGTACACCGTACAGTAGACGGGTCAGGCTCCAGACGGACGCTCAGGTGTTGTGTACCCCGCCGCCACCGCCGCTGGTGCAGCATGACTAAGTCATGCCCTCTGGTGGTCGGGGAGGGAGCTGGTGACCTTCCGGAGGTCAGAGGTCATTGTTAAAGCCCGGCCGGAACCCAGCCTCGCCTGGCCTGGTCAGCGAGGCCAACGTGTTAACGCGATGATCTGTTAAATGTTGACCCTGTTCAGCGAGGTTAATGTATTATTAACACGTTGATGTGTTCAGAACATTCGTCTAGTTATGGAGAGGTTTACATCTGGCATGGCATGACGGACGAAGACACAGCGCAGCGCACGTCTCGTTGTTAACTCGCTGAGGTTGTGAGGGTCTGTGAACGTCCATTTATTATTTTTCGTGACCGTTGAGAGTTGTATAACCAGTGGTTGTCCCTTGCGACTGAAAAAAGTCTTGTTGGTTCCTTTTGGTTACGCCAAGTGGTGCAGCGTCTCGATTGGTGTTATGTGGTTGTGTCATGGTATTTAAACGTCATATATATATATATATATATATATATATATATATATATATATATATATATATATATATATATATATATATATATATATATATATGGGAGCGTTGAAGAATGTGTGGAAGGCGAGAACGTTAGCTCAGAGAGCAAAAATGGGTATGTTTCAAGGAATAGTGGTTCCAACAATGTTATATATGGTTGCGAGGCGTGGGAGATGGATATGGTTGTGCGGAGAAGGGTGGATGTGCAGGAGATTAAATGTTTGAGGACAATATGTGGTGTGAGGTGGTTTGATCGAGTAAGTAATGGAAGGGTAAGAGAGATGTGTGGCAATGAAATGAGTGTGGTTGAGAGAGCATAAGTGGGTGTATTGAAATGGTTTGATCTCATGGAAAGAATGAGTGAGGAAAGATTGACAAAGATTGACCAAGAGGATATATGTGTCGGAGGTGGAGGGAACGAGGAGAAGAGGGAGACCAAATTGGAGGTGGAAAGATGGAGTGAAGAAGATTTTGTGTGATCGGGGCCTGAACATGCAGGAAGGTGAAAGGAGGGCAAGGAATAGAGTGAATTGGAGCGATGTGGTATACCGCGGTTGACGTGCTGTCAGTGGATTGAATCAGGGCATGTGAAGCGTCTGGGGTAAACCATGGAAAGCTGTGTAGGTATGTATATTTGCGTGTGTGGACGTATGTATATACATGTGTATGGGGGTGGGTTGGGCCATTTCTTTCGTCTGTTTCCTTGCGCTACCTAGCAAACGCGGGAGACAGCGACAAAGCAAAAAAAAAAAAAAAAAATGTCTGTGTATGTATACGTTGAAATGTATAGTTATGTATATGTGTGTGTGTGTGTTTGTGTGGTTGAGTTGGGCCATTCTTTTGTCTGTTTCCTTGCGCTACCTCGCAAACGCGGGAGACAGCGACTAAGTTTAATAATAATGATAATGATAATAATATATATATATATATATATATATATATATATATATATATATATATATATATATATGTATATATATATATATATATATATATATATATATATATATATATATATATATATATATATATATATGTATGTATATATGTATGTTTGAATGGTGAGAGGCTGGAGGAAGTGAAGTGTTTTAGATATCTGGGAGTGGATCTGTCAGCGGATGGAACCATGGAAGCGGAAGTGGATCATAGGGTGGGGGAGGGGGCGAAAATTTTGGGAGCCTTGAAAAATGTGTGGAAGTCGAGAACATTATCCCGGAAAGCAAAAATGGGTATGTTTGAAGGAATAGTAGTTCCAACAATGTTGTATGGTTGCGAGGCGTGGGCTATGGATAGAGTTGTGCGTAGGAGGATGGATGTGCTGGAAATGAGATGTTTGAGGACAATGTGTGGTGTGAGGTGGTTTGATCGAGTAAGTAACGTAAGGGTAAGAGAGATGTGTGGAAATAAAAAGAGCGTGGTTGAGAGAGCAGAAGAGGGTGTTTTGAAGTGGTTTGGGCACATGGAGAGAATGAGTGAGGAAAGATTGACCAAGAGGATATATGTGTCGGAGGTGGAGGGAACGAGGAGAAGAGGGAGACCAAATTGGAGGTGGAAAGATGGAGTGAAAAGGATTTTGTGTGATCGGGGCCTGAACATGCAGGAGGGTGAAAGGAGGGCAAGGAATAGAGTGAATTGGAGCGATGTGGTATACAGGGGTTGACGTGCTGTCAGTGGATTGAATCAAGGCATGTGAAGCGTCTGGGGTAAACCATGGAAAGCTGTGTAGGTATGAATATTTGCGTGTGTGGACGTGTGTATGTACATGTGTATGGGGGGGGGGGTTGGGCCATTTCTTTCGTCTGTTTCCTTGCGCTACCTCGCAAACGCGGGAGACAGCGACAAAGTATAAAAAAAAAAAAAAAAAAAAAAAAAAATGTATGTATATATATATATATATATATATATATATATATATATATATATATATATATATATATATGTATATATATATATATATATATTATACTTTGTCACTGTGTCCCGCGTTAGCGAGGTAGTGCAAGGAAACAGACAAAAGAATGGCCCAACCCACCCACATACACATGTACATACATACACGTCCACACACGCACATATACATACCTATACATTTTAACGTATATATATATATATATATATATATATATATATATATATATATATATATATATATATATGTATTGTTGACTGGTTGGTAAGGTTATTTAATGTATGTATGACTCATGGTGAGGTGCCTGAGGATTGGCGGAATGCGTGCATAGTGCCATTGTACAAAGGCAAAGGGGATAAGAGTGAGTGCTCAAATTACAGAGGTATAAGTTTGTTGAGTATTCCTGGTAAATTATATGGGAGGGTATTGATTGAGAGGGTGAAGGCATGTACAGAGCATTAGATTGGGGAAGAGCAGTGTGGTTTCAGAAGTGGTAGAGGATGTGTGGATCAGGTGTTTGCTTTGAAGAATGTATGTGAGAAATACTTAGAAAAGCAAATGGATTTGTATGTAGCATTTATGGATCTGGAGAAGGCATATGAAAGAGTTGATAGAGATGCTCTGTGGAAGGTATTAAGAATATATGGTGTGGGAGGCAAGTTGTTAGAAGCAGTGAAAAGTTTTTATCGAGGATGTAAGGCATGTGTACGTGTAGGAAGAGAGGAAAGTGATTGGTTCTCAGTGAATGTAGGTTTGCGGCAGGGGTGTGTGATGTCTCCATGGTTGTTTAATTTGTTTATGGATGGGGTTGTTAGGGAGGTGAATGCAAGAGTTTTGGAAAGAGGGGCAAGTATGAAGTCTGTTGGGGATGAGAGAGCTTGGGAAGTGAGTCAGTTGTTGTTCGCTGATGATACAGCGCTGGTGGCTGATTCATGTGAGAAACTGCAGAAGCTGGTGACTGAGTTTGGTAAAGTGTGTGAAAGAAGAAAGTTAAGAGTAAATGTGAATAAGAGCAAGGTTATTAGGTACAGTAGGGTTGAGGGTCAAGTCAGTTGGGAGGTGAGTTTGAATGGAGAAAAACTGGAGGAAGTGAAGTGTTTTAGATATCTGGGAGTGGATCTGGCAGCGGATGGAACCATGGAAGCGGAAGTGGATCATAGGGTGGGGAAGGGGACGAAAATTCTGGGAGCCTTGAAGAATGTGTGGAAGTCGAGAACATTATCTCGGAAAGCAAAAATGGGTATGTTTGAAGGAATAGTGGTTCCAACAATGTTGTATGGTTGCGAGGCGTGGGCTATGGATAGAGTTGTGCGCAGGAGGATGGATGTGCTGGAAATGAGATGTTTGAGGACAATGTGTGGTGTGAGGTGGTTTGATCGAGTAAGTAACGTAAGGGTAAGAGAGATGTGTGGAAATAAAAAGAGCGTGGTTGAGAGAGCAGAAGAGGGTGTTTTGAAATGGTTTGGGCACATGGAGAGAATGAGTGAGGAAAGATTTACCAAGAGGATATATGTGTCGTAGGTGGAGGGAACGAGGAGAAGAGGGAGACCAAATTGGAGGTGGAAAGATGGAGTGAAAAAGATTTTGTGTGATCGGGGCCTGAACATGCATGAGGGTGAAAGGAGGGCAAGGAATAGAGTGAATTGGAGCGATGTCGTATACCGGGGTTGACGTGCTGTCAGTGGATTGAATCAAGGCATGTGAAGCGTCTGGGGTAAACCATGGAAAGCTGTGTAGGTATGTATATTTGCGTGTGTGGACGTATGTATATACATGTGTATGGGGGTGGGTTGGGCCATTTCTTTCGTCTGTTTCCGTGCGCTACCTCGCAAACGCTGGAGACAGCGACAAAGCAAAAAAAAAAAAAAAAAAAATTATATATATATATATATATATATATATATATATATATATATATATATATATATATATCTTTCATACTATTCGCCATTTCCCGCGTTAGCAAGGTAGCGTTAAGAACAGAGGACTGGGCCTTTGAGAAAATATCCTCACCTGGCCCCCTTCACCGTTCCTTCTTATGGAAAATTAAAAAAAAAAAAAAAAAAATGAGAGGGGAGGATTTCCAGCCCCCGCTCCCTTCCCTTTTAGTCGCCTTCTACAACACGCAGGGAATACGTGGGAAGTATTCTCTCTCCCCTATCCCCAGGGATATATATATATATATATATATATATATATATATATATATATATATATATATATATATATATATATATATACACATACACAGACATATACATGTCCTCTGTTCTTAACGCTACCTTGCTAATGCGGGAAATGGCGAATGGTATGAAATGAATATATATATATATATATATATATATATATATATATATATATATATATACATATAATAACAGTTTCCCCGCGTGTTTCGTTGGCTGGGCTTTTGGTAATTTGCATACACAGGTGTTTGTTGTTGGCCTGTGAAGTAATTGTATTTGCGAGTTGCTTTGGCAGAGGGTTGCATTCCGATACGTAGTACAGGTCATGGGTGAAACACAGGTATTGGAAATATAGGTAAATTAGTCAGGAACGCTTATTGGCCGTGTTATATTATTGTTGTTGTTGTTTTCATGATATCATGGATATGTATTGATTCGTATACTCTCTCATAAGTCTTTAACTTCTCCCTCTGATCCGTATACTGTTTTGGGTTACTTATGCTATGTCGTTAACCTTATACTGACCCCTTATCCTTGTGCTGTCTCGTGAGCTAAGATACACTGTCTCATAATACTTTATAATGTCCTTTGATCCTCATATTGTTGGAGTCTCTTGATCTTGTTCCTTACCTCCTCACGATCCTTGTGTTATCTCCTCCTCCTCCTCTTCCCTGACCTTCAAAATGTCTCTGAAATCTTGTAAAGTAGTTTTTTTCATGCTTGTTATCGTCCTATCATTCAATATGTCTTCCCTTTCATGTTTTATCACAGGTATTTTCTCGAAGTATCTTCCCATGCCGTCCAATTGTACCGTCCTTTTAACTCCTCCGTCTCGTCTGTGTCGTATATCTTCTTGATTTTCCTTTTGAGGCTATTTTTTTTTTAATTCAACTCTCAGTCGACCAGTGGGGTTGGGTAAGGGGTCCAGCATCCCCGAGGTTGACTGCCCAGGTCGCGCGGGAGGGAGGGCGACGGTCGGGGGGAAGGAAGCCGATAAAGTTCTGGGTGGACCAAGTTTTCTCCCGTGAGACTTTGTGTAGAGGTATCCGTATGGGCGGGCCACTGGTTGTCAGTAGGAGGCGCCTCCCGTAAGGAGACGTGGCCGATGAGGTTTATTGGGCCACAGTGTGAGGCCGCCAGCCAAGCCAACCCCTCTTCCCCACACATGGTCACCTCATTTTTTTTTTTCCGCTTTAATTTCATTTCATTACTTACTCTCTCTCTCTCTCTCTCTCTCTCTCTCTCTCTCTCTCTCTCTCTCTCTCTCTCTCTCTCTCTCTCTCTCTCTCCCTTTGATGTGCTGAGCCTCACCGTCTCCAATCACTGTCCGTCCGTCTGTCTTTCTTTTGGCATAACTCAGTGATATGGAGGGTGTTGGCCTGGCTCGGGTCATGGTCGGGGGGGATCGACCCTGACCTTTAACGAAGCCGCTGGTGGGGGGAGGGGGAGTGGGGGGATTGTTGCTGTTGAAGGTGACGGACTTGAAGGCTGGGCGGTCAGGTCAGGTCGCCGTGGCGTGGGCCGCCAGGCGGGTGGGGTGTCGACATCTATACCCTGGCCTTGCCCTCTCTCCAGCGACGTGTTCTTACTGTGGAAAAAAAAAAAAAAAGTCCTTCCCTCCCCCTCATCCCTTTCCCCTTCTCCCCCCCCCTCCCCCCTTCTCCTATCAGAGGTCCAGGTCACGGGGTCAGTGGGCGTGGTTCAGCGTCTTAATATGTCCGTCCAGTTATTGGAGGTTAAGATGCCTTGATGATGATGATGATATACGGAGATCAGTTGACTGTTGTGTCGTGTTGCACTGTGTTCGTTGTAGAGGGAAAGTATTGCGTCGTCACCGCTACAGAATCACAGATCCGATAGACTGTTCATGTTGGCGACCAGCATGAATTCGTATAGCTATGGCTACTGGTCCAGCAGATTGTACCTATACGTAGCCGAAGGACGTACTTATATTGATGATATAACCTCCTTGATCCAGCGGACTGTTCGATGCCGGTTAACATACAGTTGCGCAGAGCAGACCACAGCTCGCTCGATGCAAGCTCATCTTGTTCGCATGAAGGTGCCGTAGCTTTCAACAGCCATGTTTTGTTGTCCCTGAGAACCAGTTGAACGCCAAGTCCCACACAACACGGGAGAAGGTGGTGTTGCCAAGTGGCAGGAGAGAATGCCTGTGGGCTGTGGGTGTTGGGTGGAGGAGCCAGGAGGATCTGCCGTACATTATATGATAATTTATGGTAATTTCTGTGGAAGTGGATACACTGGAGCCTTAGGCCTAGTGGCTATAGTTATTATATAGGTGGCTGCAACATTCTCGGGGTTCCTACTTCATTGTTTGGTTTGGTTTGGTTACATTTGGTTACGTCGGATTTCGACGGACTATTTGAAAGTTTCTCTTTAGAGCGTAGGACGTGCAGGAAGGATGCCCCTTACATCAAAACATCCCCACCTTCCCCTCTAACGTAAGGGGAGGGAAGGGGGAAAACTCAGCTGTTAAACATTGACACCCACCGTAAAACATCGTTACCCATTTCTAAACCATCGATGAACATCGCCACCCGTCGTTGAACACCGGCAGCCATCGTTACGCATCACCAACCATCGCTAAAACCGTGAATTTCTCTGAATATCGTCACTTTTCGACCAAACTCCTTCAGATTAAACCAACCCTTACCTTACCCTTCCATAACTTACCTTACCTTGCCTTGCCTTACCTTACCTTACCTTACCTTACCTACTTACCTTACCAGAACGTTGACTTCGGAGACTCTTCCTTACCCTACAGCTGAGCCAGGGACGAAGGTTTACGTCTTGACCCCCTTGATCAGTTATGCTGTTTGAGGCCGCGACCCGTCGCCCTACGCTTCTAACGATGTTACCTATCCATCACAGCCGTCCCTTGTCTTGGTCATGATGGTTGGTGATAATGGTGATTACCGGCGATGGTGATGGTAATTAAGGGCGTGGTGTGGGCGGGTGTAATTATGATGTAGGTTATATGGACATGATGAAGACGTGGTATGACTATGTTGGGGATTTGTGATAGTGGAGGCGTGGTATAATTGTGTTGGGGATGGTGATAGACATGGAGACGTGGTATAACTGTGTTGGAGATGGTGATAGACATGGTGGAGGCGCGGTATAACTGTGTTGGGGCTGGTAATAGACATGGTGGAGGCGCGGCATGACTGTGTTGGGGATGTTGATAGACATGGTGGAGGGGTGGTATAACTGTGTTGGGGCTGGTGATAGACATGGTGGAGGCGCCGTATAACTGTGTTGGGGCTGGTGATAGACTTGGTGGAGGCGTGGTATAACTGTGATGGGGACAGTATAAACATGGTGGAGGAGAGGTATGTTGAGGATGATGGTGTAGGCGTGGTACACGTGTGGTTGGGATGGTCCAGACATGATATAGGTGTAGCTTAAGTATAGTGGAGGCGTTATATAGGCATGGTATGAGAGGTATATAGACATGGGCGTGGGCGTAATTTACGCATTGAAGGGAGAGCATAGGCGTGGGTAGGCTTGGTGTGGGCGCCGCCGTATGGGCGTGGTGTCCCACTCGTCACTAACCCCCTCTTCCTCCTGTCCCCTTCCCTCCCCACCATACATAACCTCGTACAAAAAGCTCCATTCCTCTTTTGCAGTCAGGTTGGCGGTGTTTGCGTGGTAGTCAGCGGCAGTAAAGTTATCATATGTCACATGACCACACGAGTATGGAAGCTACGGCGAGGAGCACTGGCTCAAGACTATGGGCCATTTTGGGTTCAGTCCCTTGAGGAGGGGGAGGTGTCGTTCCGTTAGACTGTGGGTCATGTGGGGTTGCGTCCCTTGAGGAGGGGGTAGGTGTGGTTCCGTTAGACTGTGGGTCATGTTGGGGTTGCGTCCCTTGAGAAGGGGGAAGTCTGGTTCGGTTAGACTGTAGGTCGTGTTGGGGTTGCGTCCCTTGAGGAGGGGGAGGTGTCGTTCCGTTAGACTGTGGGTCATGTGGGGTTGCATCCCTTGAGAAGGGGGAAGTCTGGTTCGGTTAGACTGTAGGTCGTGTTGGGTTCAATTCCGTGAGGAGAGGGAGGTTTGCACCCGTGGTTGGAGCAGGATGTTTACGTGCGTCGCAGATGGTTAAGTATTTAGCCAGCCGGAGACGAACCAGGTAGGCAACCGTCTCTCTCTCTCTCTCTCTCTCTCTCTCTCTCTCTCTCTCTCTCTCTCTCTCTCTCTCTCTCTCTCTCTCTCCCGTCACCGACTCTCCTAGTCACCCGTTATCCTCCCCGTTCTCCTTGATTACACAAGTCTTCCTTAAGGTATCCCGATTTCTCCTCACATCCCCCACCTCCCGTTCTTTACCCGTTTTCTCTCTCCCCCTTCCCCTCCCCCCATGTAGACACACGTAGAGCTCATGCACTTTAGTGATATCAAACCCGGACGTCCAATGTTTGATCAGCCATTACTAGAAGCGTTAGATGATGTAGTTTATAACTAGCAATGACCAATAACCAGCTGAGCAAAGGCTTATATTCATAGCTCGGAATATAAACAATAAATCGAAAGACACGTAATTTAATCTTCGCAAGTCCACGGTCGGGGCCACATTTAGAATGCGCTCCTCAGCTCTGGACGCCAAACTTTTATCAAAGGAAAGAAAAGTTGGAACGAATACAAGAAAAGGCAACACAGCTAATTCCCTCCACTCGGAATATAAACCTTTTAAAGAACGACTCACAGATCTAACGTTATATTTCTGTGGAGGAGGCCAGACACCGGAGGAGGTACGTTATACGAGTTTTCCGAATACTGGTCATGAACGATATATCGACAGGAAATTATATTTCATCGTTTTCTTTGATGTGCGATGACCAGAAACGGGAGGTGAAGTAATACATCCCGAAGATTAATAGAATATCGGAATACACTGCCACCAGATTTGCTCAAGGCGAGCGCTAATACAATGCATTGAAGACACAGCCAGAGAAGTAACTTGATGATGCTGTGTGTGTCAGCGAATGTACCCCGGTCACACAATGACAGTATAATGTGCAGATATTTCACCTCTTTTCTTTTCTTTCTTTCTTTTTTTTCTTTTTTTATTGTCAGTTTAGAGTTTAGTCTCATCCTCCCCAGAGTCTGTAGCTGCTGTTTTCCATTCGTCCTCTCGCATTCAATTTTCGTCTGGGTATAGTGTCTGCTGCGTGCTGCTCCCTCGTAGCTGTCTTCCTGGCGGCTCCCTGTGTCGGAGGGTGAGGAGGAGCCTTCTGCTGTCCCCTCCTGCCCTCCAGCTATAAACATTAGCAATGTACGACGCTACTACTGCCCCTACTGCAGGAGGCCACCTCGTCATAGACCATCAGGTCTGCTGTTATCTCTCCTTCGTATGTACACACTTTCCTCTCCTCTCTTCCCCTTCCTCCATCATCTCATTCCTCTCTCTTCTCTCTCACACCCCATTCCACTCTCCTCCCTCATCCCCCCCTCCCCCCCCAATCCAGCGCGGAGCAGGTGAGGTCAGGTCATGAAAGGTTAAACAGACTGCCGGATGTCGCTGGCAAGGTTATCAATGATTCATTGTGTAGAGTTGGTGGGGCCGGGGAGAGGGGGAGGCAGGCTTAGGACGGGGAGAGGGAGGGCTTGGGTCAAATGGGCAGGGGGAGGTAGGTAAGGGAGTGTAGAGGGGTGATAGGGTTTTGGGACCCTGTTTTAATACATTGTAATGTAGAACACCATAATACAACCTGCTGTATTGCCGTACTACAGTGCACCAGAATACAGGTACAGTGCACAGAATTATGCCACAGCATCCCTTATTGCAGCGAATCGCACCGTGTCGTATCGTGCCGTACCTTAGTGTACCTTACCATACCATTATAGTATGGGTTGATGTAGTAAGGTACGGTATGGTACTATACGATGTGGGATGTAACGGTACAGTTTGGGTCCGGGCCATCGTACCATGTCCTACTGTACCATCCCTTTCCGTATCGTACTTTACTGTACCGCACCACACCCTGCTATATTGTACCGTACCGTACCCTACCATACCATGCTATATTGTACCGTTCCCTCCCAAACCATGCTATATTGTACCGTGCCATCCCGTTGAACGCCACTTCGTACCGTACTGTACCACACTGTACCATTGCTCACCACCCTCGTATATCTGCTGGGGAAGAAGTGAGTGTTGTAAAGTGTAGAGATCCTGATGCAGCCGAGGGGTCATATCCTCCTCATGATACGAGGGATTCCAACCCTTAACGATTACCCTGAGTGTGTAGGGTCAGGAAGTGGCACATTTGTAATGGCACTTGAGTCGTTCCTTTTTACCGCCTGAGCACGACGGTACGACCCTTGACGACGACGGTACTACTCGAACACAACAGCTCACCCCCCTCCCCCTTTAACTCGACGGTGCGACCCTTCACACGCGGCGGTACGTATCGTGAGCACGAGGGTACGGACCCATGGCTATGATGATGGTCTCTGCTCACTCAAGAGACCAGGCCGGCGCGTCGTCGTACCCGAGGATCCGTCGTGGTCAAGGGTCGTACCGTCGTACGCCAGGATGGAGGATGGATCGTACCAGTGGGGTGGTCTCTCCCCGCCCCCCTTTCAAATTTTGCTCTGTCGCCCTTGTAAGTTTCGATGGAGGTTGATTGATTAATTGTCGTATTGGTTGGTTGATTTTGATAAGTTTGCATTTGATGTATGTTTTTTACGCTGCGATGTTGCGAGGTTTCGGGTCAGGTGTGGCGGGTAGCGCTTGAGCATCGCGCTTGCCGCCGTAACAGGAGGTTGAGGGGAGGAGGGGACGATGATGATGATGATGTAGAGCAACACGAGAGAGAGAGAGAGAGAGAGAGAGAGAGAGAGAGAGAGAGAGAGAGAGAGAGAGAGAGAGAGAGGCTCTCATCCATGACCCTGTATATTAGAATTATCTTTATATATATATATATACCTTCAAAATTTGATTTCATAAGTACATTTCTCCTGGGCAAACTGCCTCTCTCTCTCTCTCTCTCTCTCTCTCTCTCTCTCTCTCTCTCTCTCTCTCTCTCTCTCTCTCTCTCCCCCCCCATTCTTCACACCTGACCCGCTCGCAGGTAAACCACTGGAAGTGGCTTAATTAGCCCGCGTGTCTGGGTTAACTAATTATAATGTTCTCTGCCTGGAGGAGGAAGGGTGAGGGGGGGCATTACAGGCCATGTATACGGTTACAGGTGTTTTGTACTCGAGATGGGTTGACGAGTGTTCACGGGGGGGGGGGGGGTGAGGAGGGAGGGTAGCGCACACCTCCAGGGAACTGTTAGACGACGGAACCATGAGCTACGGAGCTCCGTAGTGCGGAACTTTCAGCCGCGGAACTCCAGGATGTGGAACTCGTAGACTCACGAAACTTTGGAGCTGAGGAGGGACATTTTGGCTCGGGGAACGGAACTTTGTTAAGCTGAGGAACCTCTCTCAGGGTACGGAACTTAGCGCCCTTGGAACTGTGAATCATTAGTTACGGAACTGTGAATCATTAATTAGAAAACGGGAATAAGATGAAAGAATGGCACATAGACAGGCAGAAGAAAACGGGACGACAACCCCCTGAACCCCACCCTCCGTTCCTTTTTACTGTGACGGGGGGGAAGCGACGGAAGAGCCCAATGTCTGCCCATCACTGCGGGGACTCTCGACCATCACGACAGCCAGAATGTCATAGTAGAAGACCTTTCCGAACGCACCTGGCTCGCCTGGTCCTCCGGAAAGCTGTGTGAAGGGCGGAGGTAGGCCAGGTGTTCGCACCTCTGGTGGGGATATCGTAACCCCAGCTCGGTATCGTGTCCCAAGCTGGGCTTGGTATCAGTAGGTGCCTATCGTATCTTAAGCTGGGTATGGTATCAGTCTGTATCGTATCTCAAGCTGGGCTCGGTATCAGTAGGTGCCTATCGTATCTTAAGCTGGGTATGGTATCAGTCTCTATCGTATCTCAAGCTGGGCTTGGTATCAGTAGGTGCCTATCGTATCTTAAGCTGGGTATGGTATCAGTCTCTATCGTATCTCAAGCTGGGCTTGGTATCAGTAGGTGCCTATCGTATCTTAAGCTGGGTATGGTATCAGTCTCTATCGTATCTCAAGCTGGGGTATCGCATTTCTGTCTTGAGTGTCGCGTCTCAACATACGTATTGTATTAATGGCGTAGAATCGTATCTTCAACTGGATATTGTGTCTCAAGCTGGGTATGGTGTCTCAAGCTGGGTGTCGTGTCTCAAGCTGGGTATCGTGTCTCAAGCTGGGTATCGTGTCTCAAGCTGGGTATTGTGACTCAAGCTGGGTATCGTGTCTCAAGCTGGGTATCGTGTCTCAAGCTGGGTATCGTGTCTCAAGCTGGGTATTATGTCTCAAGCTGGGTATTATGTCTCAAGCTGGGTATTATGTCTCAAGCTGGGTATTATGTCTCAAGCTGGGTATCGTGTCTCAAGCTGGGTATTATGTCTCAAGCTGGGTATTGTGTCTCAAGCTGGGTATCGTGTCTCAAGCTGGGTATTATGTCTCAAGCTGGGTATTGTGTCTCAAGCTGGGTATTATGTCTCAAGCTGGGTATTGTGTCTCAAGCTGGGTATTATGTCTCAAGCTGGGTATCGTGTCTCAAGCTGGGTATTATGTCTCAAGCTGGGTATTATGTCTCAAGCTGGGTATCGTGTCTCAAGCTGGGTATTATGTCTCAAGCTGGGTATCGTGTCTCAAGCTGGGTATTATGTCTCAAGCTGGGTATTGTGTCTCAAGCTGGGTATCGTGTCTCAAGCTGGGTATTATGTCTCAAGCTGGGTATTGTGTCTCAAGCTGGGTATTATGTCTCAAGCTGGGTATCGTGTCTCAAGCTGGGTATTATGTTTCAAGCTGGGTATCGTGTCTCAAGCTGGGTATTATGTCTCAAGCTGGGTATTATGTCTCAAGCTGGGTATCGTGTCTCAAGCTGGGTATTATGTTTCAAGCTGGGTATCGTGTCTCAAGCTGGGTATTATGTCTCAAGCTGGGTATTATGTCTCAAGCTGGGTATCGTGTCTCAAGCTGGGTATTATGTTTCAAGCTGGGTATCGTGTCTCAAGCTGGGTATTATGTCTCAAGCTGGGTATTATGTCTCAAGCTGGGTATCGTGTCTCAAGCTGGGTATTATGTCTCAAGCTGGGTATTATGTCTCAAGCTGGGTATCGTGTCTCAAGCTGGGTATTGTGTCTCAAGCTGGGTATCGTGTCTCAAGCTGGGTATCGTGTCTCAAGCTGGGTATCGTGTCTCAAGCTGGGTATTATGTCTCAAGCTGGGTATCGTGTCTCAAGCTGGGTATCGTGTCTCAAGCTGGGTATCGTGTCTCAAGCTGGGTATCGTGTCTCAAGCTGGGTATCGTGTCTCAAGCTGGGTATTATGTCTCAAGCTGGGTATCGTGTCTCAAGCTGGGTATCGTGTCTCAAGCTGGGTATCGTGTCTCAAGTTGGGTATCGTATCTGTTGCTAGGTATTACATCTCCACTTAGGTATCTCCCAAGTACGATAATGTGTGTGTGTGTGTGTGTGTGTGTGTGTGTGTGTGTAGCCAGGCTGCTCAGCACGAGCGGTTTTCCCCCCACCTCACCCCACCCCACCCCCTCTCCTTCACCCAGTCCTTCCCGTAATTCGTGGGAAGGACGTAACTTTGAGGAGCAGGCCTTCGTTGCCGTTCGTTACTTTCGTTATCTTGACCGCGTCATCTTTATTTGATGGAGGTGGACTTTATTTTTCTGTTACCTTCAGGGGTGAAAGAGTGACCTTGACCTCGCACGTGACACAAAAGAATATTCCTCTTGACGAACCAGGTTCTTCTTCCCGCGGGGGGGGGGGGGGGGGGGGGGGGACAGATAACAGGGGACGTGATGGCCCATAACGAAGCTGTCTTTTGTTTAGGTGTGAAAATAGTGGCTGAACCGTTACAACAAAGCAGGGGGCACGTCCCCACCCATCTCTCCCTCCGGCTCAACTGCTGGTAGGAAAAGGATAAGACGAAAAGTGAGAAAGAGATACTGCTTTGGAAAATCTGTAGGAAAGTGTAGACTGGTAAAAGGTACCCCGTCAGTGTGACAACATCTGCTCTGTGGCAGGAGTCTGAAATAGAAAGACACGAGTCGTGGTAAACTGGACCTTCAACTGATAACGGGAGGATGGAGCTGTGGGAGGAAGAAGGTGCGGAAAGAGGAGGAGGAGGGAGGAGGGTGCAGGAGGAAGAGGGAGAGTAGAAGGGCTCGCTTGAACAGACGCTCGTGGGGACACACACACACACACAACTCCAGCCGGAGTCACACGAAGTGATTTAGTGGCCGTAGTCAAAGGAAGCCCCACCTGACGGAGGAGGAAGGAGGGAGGGAGTTTAGACCCGCCAGGCTGCCCACCTACCTTGCCTTCCCTACGCTACCCCAAGGCGCAGGGCAAATTGACGCGGTGCTCCCTTTGCAGCCTGGGCCGACCACACCAACCATATCCTACGTACTGTACCATACATACACACCTACCGTCGTGCTCAAAGGTCGCACCTCTTGCTCAAGGGTCGTACCGTCGTGCTCAATGGTCGCACTTCTTGCTCAAGGGTCGTACCGTCGTGCTCAAAGGTCGCGCTTCTTGCTCAAGGATCGTACCATCGTGCTCAAAGGTCGCACTTCTTGCTCAAGGGTCGTACCGTCGTGCTCAAAGGTCGCACTTCTTGCTCAAGGATCGTACCATCGTGCTCAAAGGTCGCACTTCTTGCTCAAGGATCGTACCATCGTGCTCAAAGGTCGCACTTCTTGCTCAAGGGTCGTTCCGTCGTGCTCAAAGGTCGCACTTCTTGCTTAAGGGTCGTACCGTCGTGCTCAAAGGTCGCACTGCTTGCTCAAGGGTCGTACCGTCGTGCTCAAAGGTCGCACTTCTTACTCAAGGGTCGTACCGTCGTGCTCAAAGGTCGCACTTCTTACTCAAGGGTCGTACCGTCATGCTCAGGGAGTTACTATTGCTGCATGTCATATATATTTTCGAGCCATTCAAAGTCGAATCTACATTATCTTCCGCAACCATGGCTTGCACGCGCGTGTTGTGTGCTGCATGGCATATGCTCGCGTCCCTTGGCCTGCACGCGCGTGCTGGCATGTGTCAGCCTGCACGCGGGTGCATGCGCGAGAAGCCATGGTTAGTTATTGTCCTGTTTCCTCCAGGTGTGGTGCGCCATATGTTCCCTTTTGACACCTCTCTTACCATTTATCATTTCCCCCTTATCGCCTCTCATTCATCTCTCTTATCCCCACATATTATGGCGCCCGTCTGTTCCTTACCCAACCGTTCATTCATATCCACACTCTTCATTCATGTAAATTCGCTCATATCCATTCATGATTAGCGAGGTGCACTTCATTCATTAGCGCCCCTCCCCCCCCTTAGGGCTGTGACGTCACGGTTTCCATAACAACCCTCCCCTACCCCTCCCCCTTCTTCCCCCCCCCCCCCCCACCCCAGGTCTCCATGGCGACGGAGAGGGGTGGGGTGGGGGAGGCGATGTCCAGTGTAAGTCATGGGGGGTTCGCGAAGCGAGCTTAAAAATCCTTGTGAATTATGGATTGTTGAGTGGGGGAGGGGGGGGGGGGAGAAGGCTCTGGTACCGAGGGGGTGGGGGGGGGGGAGGTACCACTGCCGTGGTTGGAGTGTACCGTATCTCCCATGTGGTGGGGTTACGCCGCCCCCCACCCACCCACATGGGAGGGTCAGGATACATGGAGGCGTGTCAGCCACGGGCAAGACGACGGTCAAGCCCTTCGTTTAATCATGGCCTAGGGTCAGGTCAAAGGTCATTTGCTCGAGGGGTCGTTCCGTCGTGCTCATGGTTCATAACACCGTGCTTAAGGCTTGTACCGTCGTGCTCTAGGGTCGTATCGTCGTTCTCAAGTCTCGTACCGTCGTGCTCTAGGATCGTACCGTCCTGCTCTAGGGTCGCACCATCGTTCTCAAGGCTCGTACCGTCGTGCTCTAGGATCGTACCGTTGTGTTCAAGGGTCGTACCGTCGTGCTTAAGACTCGTACCATTGTACTCAAGGATCGTACTGTCGTGCTCCAGGCTCATTCCGTTGTGCTCAAAGATCATAATATCGTGCTCTAGGATCGTACCGTCATGCTCAAGGGTCGCACCGCCGTGCTCAAGGGTCGTACCGTCATGCTCAAGAGTCGTACCGTCGTGCTCAAGGGTCGTACCGTCGTGCTCAAGGGTCGTACCGTCGTGCTCAAGGGTCGTACCGTCGTGCTCAAGGGTCGCACCGCCGTGCTCAAGGGTCGTACCGTCGTGCTCAAGGGTCGTACCGTCGTGCTCAAGGGTCGTACCGGTCCGTGCTCAAGGGTCGCACCGCCGTGCTCAAGGGTCGCACCGTCGTGCTCAAGGGTCGTACCGTCGTGCTCAAGGGTCGTACCGTCGTGCTCAAGGGTCGTACCGCCGTGCTCAAGGGTCGCACCGCCGTGCTCAAGGGTCGCACCGTCGTGCTCAAGGGTCGTGCCGTCGTGCTCAAGGGTCGCACCGTCATGCTCAAGGGACGTACCGTCGTGCTCAAGGGTCGCACCGCCCTGCTCAAGGATCGCACCGCCGTGCTCAAGGGTCGTGCCGTCGTGCTCAAGGGTCGTACCGTCGTGCTCAAGGATCATAACATCGTGCTCGGGGGCTTATGACGTCGGAAATGGTTTCTTGGCATGACTGGGGGAGGCGGTAGATGTAAACATGATATGGCATGCAGGTGCCTGTGGTATAATGCTCAGGCATACCGCTCTGATGCCGTGGCATTATTATTGGTCCATAAATCTCCATCACGCTCGGTCATGTTTATGGATTCATAGTTTAATATGTTCATTTAGTCTGTCCATAATGCCCCAGTGATGTCTGGTAATTCACAGTTTTATTTGCTCGGTCGTGTTTTATGAATTCACTCTTTAATATGGTCGTAAATCTCACAAGTTGTTACCGGGTCAGCGTGTTGGATGTTACTCTGCCTGTAAAAAGCCTCCTTTTGGGCGTACAGTCGAAGAATTTATCAATGCCAAAGGAGTCTACGCTTTCCCTGCTACTGGAAGTAACGCAGCCTTAAGCTGCAGGAGCCTTTTTGTCATAAGAGGTCATGGGTAACACCAGGACCCTTTCACAGAAATAGGTGTCCCAGATCATGGAGAAATGATGACCCAAGTCTCTCCATAATGCTCGCCTATTCAAGCACGTTTTCATGGTATGGTAGTGTGTTGTAAGTGTCACCTCCACACACACACACTACTGTGTTGGGTGGTCATGAGTCCTTCTGTGAGAATTGCTCGGATGTCCTTACGTAAAAACTCGTATTATACTTTGCGGCGAAGTACTCGAATGACACAGATGGCAGAGGAAAGTGGAACTCGTGAAAATATTGAAAAAAAAAAAAAAATGATTGTATTCCCCATAATGACTGTAGCACGCGTGGGGCAGGCTGACCAGCATTGAATATATGCTTGGTAAAAAGGCCTTCCCTAGCATTTACATGGGATTTTTTCTTTTTTACATTTCATTTACATGCAGGCCATTGTTGTATTCGTATGTGTTAGAGCTACAGATATTGTATGTTTGGTGAAGCTGTACTTGTATTGGGTTTGGTTAAAATTATACCTATTGCATCCCTGGTACTTGTTTTAGAAATATTTGCAGCAACTATTTTCATACGATTGTATTTGTTTGACATATGTTTGTGTGAGATTAGATTTACTGCATTTGCCTTTGTTGGTACTATTCATATTGCATTTAGGTGCATTGAATTTATTCAGATTGCATTTGCATGTGCTTAATTGTTTATGAGGAAATTACATGTATTAAGATTTCTTACGCACATATTTATGATGGAATTACGCACACACACACATATATGTATATATATATATATATATATATATATATATATATATATATATATATATATATATATATATATATTGCAAGAGGTCACAGTGGTGCGCTTGATCGAGTATATGCATGAAATCCTCAAGAAAACGAAACACGATAAGCTCCCAAGTGCACTTTTGTATAATGATCGCATCATCAGGTGAGATACAAGAATGCGATATAGAACAGTTATCATATACAAGGAAGAGACGCAGTTAGGAAGCCATTGGTAGACAAGCGTTGCCGGATGGTGACTCCTCAGATACGCCGAGAAGTTCCATCACCTCTTTAGCGTTTCATGTTTACCATAGTAGCTACGTAGACAAGCCCTCAACCCTTCTTTAGCATTCTGCTAGCTGATTAGACAAGCCTCACACACTCTTTCATCATGACGAGTTTCCTTCCCGCTTTCCCGTCAATAAAACTCCAAATAGTCTGACGAGCTCCGCCCTTTCTCTGCTGTTTCACCAATGTCTCTCCAGGTATACTGACAGACTCCGCCCCTTCTTAACCGATCCACTAGTAGCACACCAGCCACTTAGACAAGCTCCACCCTCTCTTCACCATTCCACTAATAATACTCTAGCTGCTTAGACAAGCCCAGATCCCCCCTCCCCGCTCTCTCTCTCTCTCTCTCTCTCTCTCTCTCTCTCTCTCTCTCTCTCTCTCTCTCTCTCTCTCTCTCTCTCTCCCTCTCTCCCCCCCTTTACGATGAAGGCTCCAGTCACGGACAAAAGTCCACATCAAGGTCGGGCCTTAATTGAAATATAGAGAATTATGAAACGAAAAAGAAAAAACAAGGTCAGAAATTTACGAATTTTTGAGAAAGTCAGAGACATGGCTTTTGAGATGTGTCAGGTCATAGTTATTGGAGAAGGCAGAGTTCCAAAGCTTCGACGTGCAGGGAAAGAAGCAGTTATCAAAACGGCCCACCATTGAGTTGCCGATGGCCACATAATAATCATATGACGCAGCAGCTTGCCGAGTGTTGTGTGGTCTAGTTGATGGTGTAGGCACACAGGCAGTCAGCTCTCGGAAGCAGAAACTAAAGTGATGCCTATAGATGAGGGAAAGTGAACCAATATTGAGGCGTAGGATAAGGAGGTCAACTTTGGAAGTTATCCTGGGACAGTTTATGATTCGGACCGCTTTCGACTCGACTCTGTCAAGTAAGGATGCAGAGCTAGAACCACCCCAGATCTGAGAGCAGTACTCCATACAAGGACGGATCAATCCCTTGTATAAACGGAGCAAGTGTTCCGAAGAGAATTTTCGACATTTAAACAGGACACCCAGTTTCTTGAGGCAGACTTAGCTATTCCTGTAATGTGGGGTTTCCAAGGAAGAGTGGATGGTACAGTAATACCAAGTATGTTGGGTCATGAGGAGGAATTACAGAACCGTCAAAGGAAAGACGAGAGTTATGAGGAGATGGGTAGAAATTATCCACCCCACTGAGATATTAGGTCCAAGGCTGAGTTTATTGAGGAAGCTGTGTCAAGACGAGATGTAGATCGAGTGAGAGAAGAGGAAGCAAATTTGATAGATGCGGATGACTGCTGTGTTGTGTCGTGTTCTACCAGTAATACACTACCCGAATAATCTCCACTCCTTCGTCACTATTCTGTCAGCAAAAGCACTAGCTCCACTCAGACAAGCCCCTCCTCCTCATCTTCACCGTCCGGCCAACAGCAGTCTAGCACCTAGCTACATAGGGCAAGCTTCGCCTTGCTAACCGAAATAAAGAAAGAGTAGGATCATGATGCTGTTGGACAGTGATGACCAGAGACGACATTGAACCTCGTTGATTCACCAGTAAGACCACATCTTGAGGACGCACTCCAGTTCTTATCCCCTCACTACAATATGAAGTGAGGAAAATCTGGAATATGTACAAACATGGGCAACAAAGATGATCGCAGCTCTTTAAGAAATTCGAAGTATGAAGGAAGTTTAAGAGGATTGATATATTTTCTCATAAGAATATTGGACTTGGCGATGACGTGATAAAGATTTTCAATATTCTTGATAAATAGGACGATGCAAATCGCCGAGATATTTGTGAAATACAGGAGAATACAGTTTCTAGCACATATGGAATAAGATTTGTAAGTAAAACATGGAGCACTTACGTGGGAAGGAAGTTTTTTTTTTCAGATGCGATGAACATCGTAATATGTAATCAGCAAAAGTTTATAATGCAAAAACTATTGATATATTCAAAAACAGATCAGACAAATGTTTGTGCTGATTAATTCTAGATTCTGAGAACATATCGTAGTGCAGTAGAAGGTAGAACAGGGCAGTGATTTTAGAAGAGGATTTCCCTTCTTTCTGTGCTAGCCTCCGTGGTGTATCGTTTAGCGTTCCTGACCGTAACGCATTCACGGGCCGCCCTCAGCCGAACGCATAGCTTCGAATCCTGGTTACGGCAGTCGGTCCACAGTCAACCCAGCTGTTCATCCATACCTAGGGGTTGGTCGATAAGATGGGTACCTGGCTCAGGCTAGGTTGTACATACAAATAGCGTTAATGAGATACCAGATGGCCTTGATTAGGGCCTCCGTTGCCGGCTTGCTACACCAGTAATTTTTTTTTTTCCAGAATACAGTTGCCCGGGTAGTGGAGGTTATGAGGAATAGAGTCTTTTCACTGTTCTGACCTTGCCTGGCCCACTCAGAATAGTGGATAGATACAGAACAGATAACCTAGAACATGGGCCAGTGCTCTGACAGTAAACTAGTCTCAGTGACAAGCTCCGCCCCATCTTCACCTTTGCACCAGTTACATACTAGCTACACAGACTAGCTCCGCCCCATCTTTAACATTGCACCAGTAACAGACTAGCTACATGGACTAGCCCCGCCCCATCTTTACCATTGCACCTGTATCAGATAAGCTACATGGACTAGCCCCGCCCCATATTTACCATTGCACTAGTAACATACTGGTTTCAAGGATTAACCCCGCCCCGTCTTCACCATTGCACCAGTAACCAGCTAGCTACACGGACTAGTCCCGCTCTGTCTTCACCATTGCACCAGTAACCAACTAGCTACACGGACTAGCCCCGCCCCATCTTCACTATTGCACCAGTAACCAACTAGCCACACGGACTAGCCCCGCCCTCTGCTGATGGTCCAGCTGGTTGGTGATTGTCTCTGGTTGGTGGCGCTTCGCTACAATAAGTTACCGACGCTGTAAGTTAAACGGAGTCGGCCCCCCATCCCGTAGTTAAACTTGGGGCTGCGCTGTTGTATTATTTTTACCCCGGGAGTTGTTAAAATATGGGCCGACCATTCGTCTTCCCGCGAGCATTAACATAGCTCAACGGCCCCGGGTCTGGCGCGCCCGCAGTAATTAAGGAGAATCGTATGTCGTTTACCGTCTGTGTTGAGGGGAGTCGTGGGACGATGGTTCGGGCTGTTACAGGCACCTGCCAATCGTGTGTGTGTGTGTGTAATCATCTCAAGGTAACTCTAACGAGGGATTTATAACTCGTATAGTTATGTAAGTGTGTTGTTGTTGTTATATTATACCGTTTTCTGTCGTCGGGTGAAAACGTGTGGAGGTTGGAGGTGACGCCGGATAAGGAATAGAGAAAAAAAGTTCTTAATATAAGCTGGAGACGACTCTGATACAGCCTTTGGAGTGGAGATCGACCGAACCCGGAGGCAGGCGGCGCATCTGTGCACCGGGGACGTAAGGGTTATTCTTGCAGGTGGACGCTGTTCGTCGGATGGTTTAAGACTTTGTTGTTCTCCTCTTGGGGTGGGAGGGAGGGAGGGAAGGGATGAATCTCTCTCTCTCTCTCTCTCTCTCTCTCTCTCTCTCTCTCTCTCTCTCTCTCTCTCTCTGGTGTCATGTCGCTCTCTGGGGGGAGTTGAATAATGAAATGAATAATGTGGGTGGAGCTGAATAATGAAGGAATATGTTAATTACGGCGTTAGACGGAAGGTCACGGTTGGCGGCGATCCCTGGTGGTGTTTAGTGGCGGTTTTGGTGATTTTGTTGTGTTGCTGGTGGGATGGTGATGGTGGTAATTGGCTGTTATGGGATGGTGATGGTGGTAATTGGCTGTTATGGGATGATGATGGCGGTAATTGGTTGGGATGAGATCGATGAAGGTGGTAATTGGCTGTTACGGGATGGTGATGGTAATTGGCTGTTACGGGATGGTGATGGCGGTAATTGGCTGTGATGTTTGTTGCTGTGGTGGTGACGTCGGCAGTTAGTCGTCATTGGTGGTTGCCGTGACGGTGATAACGGTCGTTTGAACGAGCAGAGATGAGGGAGGGAGGGAAGTGCGAGATAAGACGTAGATGACAAGAGGAGGGAAGGGAGGTGGAAGAGGAGCATGAGGAAGGAGGGTGAGGACAGAGAATAGGAGGAGGGAAGGGAGGTGGAAGAGGAGCATGAGGAAGGAGGGTGAGGACAGAGAACAGGAGGAGGTAAGGGAGGTGGAAGAGGAGCATGAGGAAGGAGGGTGAGGACAGAGAACAGGAGGAGGTAAGGGAGGTGGAAGAGGAGCATGAGGAAGGAGGGATGAGGAGAGGAGGGTGAGAGTTAGGTAAGGAGAGCAGATAAAGGTCGGGGGAACTTGGGTGTTTTGCCAACATTCCAAGATGGATCTGAGCGCTCGCCACACAGGCCGAGACTCGGTGACAGGCCAGGGAGGGAGAGGTAGAGAGGGAGAAGACAGATGTGGTAACACTGGCAGGGGGCAACACATCCTCCCCAGTGGCGTAGTGTCTCTGGGGCGACTGTTGGGGGCTGGAGCGCCGCCGCCGGCGTGAATGCCTTGAAGGATGAACGGTGCGATGATTTGAGTGAAGGGGACGAATAAGGAAATTAGATGGAAGTGGAATCGTGGCTTCTAAAACAGTGGCTTTTGAGTTTCACTCCAGATTCCTTTACGAGTAGAATACCGATGGATGCGAGGTCTTGCTTAGGTCGTGGTGGAGATACGCGGGAGGTGTGGAGGGAGGGAGAGAGGGAGTAGGTCAACAGAATGGGAGGGGCATGACAGGGTGAGTGGGGCACGGGGTGAGGAGGTCACTGGTGTGTTGAGCGCGTCCGCCTCTCTCTCTCTCTCTCTCTCTCTCTCTCTCTCTCTCTCTCTCTCTCTCTCTCTCTCTCTCTCTCTCTCTCTCTCTCTCAGCCCAGCACACAGTAGACGCCTCCCTTCCCCTTCTCTTTCACACATTTACCCACAAATCTCCATGAGGATGGTCGACTCTGCGAGATAATTTACGACATGCCTTCGGGGGGGAGGTGAAGGGGGGGGGGGGGGGCTGAGGAGCCGGGCTGCCTGCTACTACCCCCCCCCCCCCCCCCCCCCCGCCGTCTCCTGAACAAAAAATGGCTGAAGGTTGTGACTGGGTGGAACACTTTTTTTTTTTTTTTTTTTTTCCCTCCGTGAATACGATGAAACTTTCTCTTGTGTGCTGACGAGGTTGGTGTGAGGAGCGAGCGCGCCTGCGCCTCGCGAAGTGAGTGTGAGGAACGCGCCTTCACCCACAGAATACGATTGAGTACTCCTGCGCGGCCTAGGAGGGAGTATGATGATTTACACGTAAGAGGAGGTGTGGGAGGAGGGAGCAGAAGGTAGGTAAACACGAGTAAGAGAGGGAGGTCTGACTTCAGAATATTTTGGAAACCTGGATTTACTGTGAAGCCGTGAAGGTTTACTGTTGATCGAGTGTGCATGGCAGCTGAGGAATGGCTGCTGTTATAGGGCAAATTAGCTGGGGATTTGATGTATGAGGTAGGGGATTATTGAGCGTGTAGGTGAGGTGGATAGTGATGCATACCGTGCCTTGAAGATAGATGAAGTTCACGTCTGTGGGTATGATAGACTAGTGAAGGAAGAGGTTGCTTCCTGCAGTGACTAGTGAAGGAAGAGGTTGCTTCCTGCGGTGACTAGTGAAGGAAGAGGTTGCTTCCTGCAGTGACTAGTGAAGGAAGAGGTTGCTTCCTGCAGTGACTAGTGAAGGAAGAGGTTGCTTCCTGCAGTGACTAGTGAAGGAAGAGGTTGCTTCCTGCAGTGACTAGTGAAGGAAGAGGTTGCTTCCTGCGGTGACTAGTGAAGGAAGAGGTTGCTTCCTGCGGTGACTAGTGAAGGAAGAGGTTGCTTCCTGCAGTGACTAGTGAAGGAAGAGGTTGCTTCCGTAAGTGACTAGTGAAGGAAGAGGTTGCTTCCGTAAGTGAACAGAATTGCTGACTGCATTCATTAGTGAAGGAAGTGATTGCATGTTCCTGTGAACAGTGAAGGAAGAGGTTGGTTACTGCAGTGAACACAGTGGACGGTGTTACCGGACTCCGCATGCTTGAGGTGACCCCTAGGAGTGAAAAGTCACCTTCACCGGAGCTTCATCACCTGGAGTATTGTCTCGTCAAAGAACGTCTCGCCCCAGAGGAGTATACATTCACCTGCTGCTGGACGTAGCGCAGCCTTGAGCTTCAGGAGCTTAAAGTCCTTGGGTAACACCGGTGCTCTTACATAGAAATTGGTCCTGGAGTAATTACAAAATGAATAAATAATAAGGTGGATTATGAAACAAGATCATATATATATATATATATATATATATATATATATATATATATATATATATATATATATATATATATATATGTATGTATATATATATATATATATATATATATATATATATATATATATATATATATATATATATATATATATATGTATATATTCTTTACTTTCAAACTATTCGCCATTTCCCGCATTAGCGAGGTAGCGTTAAGAACAGAGGACTGGGCCCTTGAGGGAATACCCTCACCTGGCCCAATTCTCTGTTCCTTCTTTTGGAAAATTAAAAAAAAAACGAGAGGGGAGGATTTCCAGCCCCCCCGCTCCCGATGTATATATATATATATATATATATATATATATATATATATATATATATATATATATATATATTAGGAACGTGGATATTCAGTGTGTGTGTGTGTGTGTGTGTGTGTGTGTGTGTTTCAGATTTGCGGGTAGTGTGGTGGGAAGTTAGATGAGTATAAACTGGGCAGGGTTATTGATAGTATTTTAGTAAGGATGAGAAAAAAAGAATAAGGAAAGAAATGAATAAATGTGTTGAATAGGATTATAGTTGAGGTGGATTTCATGAGTGGGATTAATGAGAGGTGAGAAATTGCGTAGGTGAGATTAAAGCAGCTAGAAGGATTATGTTAGAGGGATTAACCCATCAGCAGCAGGGGGGGGTGATTTATCAAGAGGTCATCTGCAGGTGGGATTAACTAAGTGACGGTAATGCAGTAGGGTGTTTTTTGGGTGGGATTAATGCAGCATGACGCATATTTTTTAATGGGATTAATGGATGACGGTAATTTTCTCTCGGATGAATCATGTGTAAGTTTCACATAATCGGGTCTGATTAATCCAGTGACTGGATTCATTTGCTACGTTTTAGAGAGAGTGTTTTGGAGCGGATTGATGCAAAGTATTTGTGGATTTACACAGGACGGAGGCTACTGCATAAGGACGAAAAACACGAGAGTGGGGATTTACTGGGGATTAGGATATGTCTTAGTAAGACTTACTTGTGTATGTGAATCTGTTACGCCACGAATAGGGATTAGAAAATAAGGCCAAGCAGTTAATCTAGTGAAATTGGAGGATTACTGGAGTTTACATCATCATTCTTTTGGTTTACCATAAAAGAAAGGATTGAATTAAGCAAAGGAAAAGGAATTTTCTGAGGAGAAGGGGATTACCTTACATTAATGAGGATCTTGGATGGTGGATTTATATGGGCATTAATCCGGGAGACGAGAAATACGTAAGAATGTATCCAGAGGGAACAGACACTTGGGGATTTACTCGGAAAAGCAATATTAATCCTGCCATTAGAAGTAAAGTCTGGGATTAACATAACTGATGGATTTACTGCGACAGGTGGATTTATATTTTAGGGGCATCGCGAGGGTTAGGATTTACAACCTAGATGAGGGGCGGAGCTGGGCAAGTGATTAGGGGATTTATCATAGATAAGTGGGGACTTGAACGGGATTTATGCAGAAGGGGTTAACGACAGGGAAGGCGAGAGGCTGGGAAATGGGTGATTGTGTGTGTGTGTGTGTGTAACTACGTAATTGTAGTGACCTAGTTGTAGTGTACGAGGAGGGAGTTCTACAATCGTTGAGGCCACATATCTTCAAACCTTCTCTTTTATCGAAGAACTTTTTTTTAAACTTTATTTCGTATGATTTCATCATTCACAGTTTCATTCCTCGGTCCGTTCCATTCATCCCCCACTCTTAATTCTATGAATTATTCATTTCATTCCATTCATCCACCACTCGTAATATTGTGAATGTACTTCTTGACGTCTTTTCTTATAAGTTTCTTGCTCAGTTTCGTGTTCTGATCTCTGGGTCTTGGCTAATTTTATCTTTATTATTATTGTTATTATTATTATTATTATTATTATTATTATTATTATTGATGAAAATGGTTTATAAGCGTCAAGTGTGTGTGTGTTGTGTGTGTGTGTGTGTGTGTGTGTGTGTGTTCTGCCATACCCCGTATGTGAAAAGAGAGCAGAGCGCCATCCGTCACGTATAGCGAAGCTGTGCATAACGTTACCAGTGGTGTGCCGGTAGAGTGACGTGTGTAGCAGTGGTCGAGGGTGAGGTTAACCCTGGCTGGTACTGGCCATAGCGAGGCCTCCTCCCTGCTCGGTTGCCTCCTCCTGTTGTACACGTACCGCCACCACAGACCCGCCCCTTTGTAGGGCCTCCATGACCATCTGGCACATTAGACCACTCCTACACCACCTCTTGCTCCGCCCGCCCGCCCTCACTCCTCTCTCCCACCTTCAGCAACACGTAGTAACCCCCTTTCCCCCTTCATCAGCATGTTACCCTTTTCCCCCTTCAACAACACGTGGTACCCTCTTCCCCCTTCAGCAACATATGGTGCCCCATTTTCCCCCTCAGCAGCACGTGGTAACCCCCTTTCCCCTAATAATCTCCACATGGTAACTCTTTCTCCCTCTTCTGTTGTTACGTGTTTCCCATTTTCTGTCACCTTCACTTCACGCCCTCGTGTGTTTAGCATCAGCCTGTGGCACTTCCGTCCTCCCTTCACCACCACCTGGCACTGCCCCAACCCTTTAACCGCCACATGGCACTGCCCCAACCTCTTCCACCACCTGGCACTGCTCCAACCCCTTCACAACCACCTGGCACTGCCCCAACCCCTTCACCACCACTTGGCACTGTACCAACCCCGTCACAACCACTTGGCACTGCCCCAACCCCTTCACCACCACCTGGCACTGCCTCAACCTCTTCACCATCACTTGGCACTGCCCCAACCCCTTCACCACCACTTGGAACTGTGCCAACCCCTTCACCACCACTTGGCACTGTGCCAACCCCTTCACCACCACCTAGCACTGTGTCAACCCCTTCACCACCACCTGGCACTGCCCAACCCCTCCACCACCACCTGGCACTATTCCAGCCCCTTCAACACCACTTGGCATTGCCCCAACCCCTTCACCACCACCTGGCACTGTGCCACCCCCATCACCACTACCTGGTACTCCCCCCCTCACAGCCACCAGGCACTGCCCTTCCCTCTCCCAGTAACCCCTTCAGTACCACAACTCCCCCCCCCCCCCTTCGTCCACCCCAGGTAGGTGTGTACATAACTCTACGGTAACTACCACTCATAGTTCACTAGTCGCACTTGGGGGTGGGGGGTTTCCCTCACCGCCTGGAGGACGACAGTACTACCCCCCCCCCCCTCCCTGGGGCTCGAGGTGACGACCCTCGGGTATTGGTGATGTGCCCTTAACCTGGACCCCCTGACCTGACGTCCTTAACCTGGACCCCCTGACCTGACGCCCTTAACCTTGACCCCTGACCTGACGCCTTTGTTGATGACCGTCATGCGTTACTTTGAGTGTCTGTGTGTTTCGTTGTGAGTATCATTTACATACAGTGCCCATGTAAGACTTGCACAGAACATGACATACTGGTAGTAATTTTTGAAACACTTAGATTCAAAAGTCTATTAGTGAATTCGCAATGAGAGTGAATTACTTAGAAGTGAATGTAACACTGTAGTTAAGTGATCTTGGCGAACCCAGAGGGACTAAGTGGCACAGAAAGTAGGGTAGTGGCGTGTCGTGGTGGATAAGGTTGTGGCATGGCGTGGTGGATAGGTTAGTGGCATGGCGTGGTGGATAGGTTAGTGGCATGGTATGATGGATTGAGTAGTGGCGTGGCATGATGGTCAGGTTAGTAGCTGAAACGGTGAGTGGGGGTGGAGATGCCAGGTCAGTGGCTGACAGCGCGAGTGGGGGTGGAGGGGAGGTTAATGGCGAGGTGGGCAGTGTGGGGCTAGTGAGCGACCTGTGTGTTAACCCGTTTCAGGCAGTGGGGGGGGGGGGGGTGTGTAGTTAGTAGCGCTAATTGATCCCCCGTGAGATGGTTCACAGGCGGACAGACCGCTGCTGCTGCCGCCAGAACACCAGGTGGAACTGATGGTGGCGTGAAATCATGGAGCGTCAGAGGGAAAGTCTCGTCACGTTCCCCTACTGTAGACGACACAGAAGTAGTGGCTCGAACATGTACTTGAGGAAGTGGTTGTAGTGTGTGTGTGTGAGGGGTGGTAGATGTCGATCTAGAGGCCGGGGGTTGAGGGGAGGTTCTCCTGGCCAACTGGGGTGAGGTTGAGAGAGGGGTATGGGGAGTGAGGGTCACATAAGTCAAAGCAGATTCACGTCAGGTTGAGGGAAAGGAAGGGAGGGGGGGGGGGGAGAGGTTGGCGTAAGTCAGAGCGGGTCACCTCTGGTCAAAGTGTGGGGCGTCGTAGACCCACCCACCCCCCCAGTCTGACGTAGGGTCACGTCTCACGATGACCTGGGAGGATATTAGGGGAGTCACGTGGCCTCCAGCTGGGTCATGGTTGGGGTCAGGTGGAGGAACATCGCCTGAGTGATGTCGTCATTTTCTCGTCCCGTGGCGCGTCACAAGCTTCAATTTATTGTGATCCATTTATTAATTTTAACTTTTCTATCTCGTGTATGAATTCGTGGGTGTAGTGAGCAGTGATCACCATTTATATATATTAATGTTGTTATCTTCAGATATTCTCTACATATTTCGTTATCATTTCTCTTCGTATATTCTTTACTATACGCTTCCTTGCTTCTGTATATCTATATATCTTTTGCTGTGTGTGTTCCAGTTTCTTTATAACACAACAAAACTGCGAACTTTTACATAGATATTCCTGTCTTTTTTTTTTTTTGCCAGTGGATCTCTCTCTCTCTCTCTCTCTCTCTCTCTCTCTCTGGCACACACACACACACATACACACACACACACACACACACCAGTGCACCGGCTTACAAAAATCGGCAAATCTCTATATATTTTTCCCCCTATCGACCAATGACCGTGGCCGCTTGTGTTCCGCCTGAGTGCGGTTGGAGCAGATTATTTTGAAGCCAGCGGCCAGTTTACCATTTACACGGTCAGCGAGCAGCAGCGTGTTAGCGGATACCGCTAAGTTGACGCTAACGCAGCGCTACGCCGCAACAGACGGGGGCGGGCCCTGGGTGGGTCTGGCCCCCTTTCCCCTTAGGCATGGTTGCCGCTGTGTGTGTGTGTGTGTGTGTGTGTGTGTAGGGATTGAGGTGGTTTGCCGTTGCAGGTGTGGTTGACGTGGGGACCTACGTATGATCAGTAACATGTCATTGTACAGGACGTTTGAACAGATGTGTTGACGTGTCTCTCATTCTGTTATTGTGTGATGATAATGATGGCATTGTTTGATATCTGGGTTGAATCGCGTTAGTTTGGTTCCCCATAAGCACGGCGGTACGACCCTTGAGCACGTTCACATGGCCATCGTGACATGGGCTCGTTCCGTCATGCTCAAGGGTTGTACCGTCGTGGTCAGGGGTCGTACCGTCTTGCTCAGGGGTCTTAACGTAGTGCTCAAGGGTCGTACCGTCGTGCTTGAGGGTCGTAACGACGTACTTAATGATTCTACAGTCGTGCTTAAGGTTAGTACTTAAGGATCTTACCATCGTGCTCAAAATAGTCGTGTTCAGGGCTCGTAACGTCGCACGGAAGGGTCGTACCGTCGTGCCCAGGGCTCATAACGTCGCACGTAAAGTTCGTACCGTCGTGCTCAGGGCTCGTAACGTCGCACGGAAGGGTCGAACCGTCGTGCCCAGGGCTCGTAACGTCGCACGGAAGGGTCGTACCGTCGTGCTCAGGGCTCATAACTTCGCACGTAAAGCTCGTACCGTCGTGCTCACGGCTCGTAACGTCGCACGTAAGGGTCGTCCCGTCGTTCCCAGGAGTGCATTGCTCTAGGAGGGATGCATATCGTGTTGTAGAGGCACAATACAGCGTTGGACGGCGGTTACGACCCGCCCGGCGATCCAGCAGGTCGTTATCACCTGTCGTCTGGGTAGCGCGATGACCTGGACGACGCTCCACGACACGCACGGGGAGCCTGGCCGTGGAGCTGTAGACCAGCATGGGTGTCGGGATAAAACCTGTCTGAAGAGATTGTACCAAGCATTCTGTTATTGAGATGATCGCAAAGGATCGTGTCCCTCACTTTGTAAGTGATGGTGGATCCTGTCCCTCATTCTGTAAATGATGATGGAGCATGTCTGTCACTTTGTAAGTGATGATGGATCCTGTTCCTCATTCTGTAAATGATGATGGAGCATGTCTGTCACTTTGTAAGTGATGATGGATCCTGTCCCTCATTCTGTAAATGATGAAGGATCATGTGTCTGGCTTTGTGGGTGGTGGTGGAGCATGCCCCTCTCTCTGTAAACGATGGTGGAGCATGTCCCTCACAATGTAAATGATGGTGGAACATGTTCCTCAATGTAAATGATGGTGGAGCATGCCCCTCACAATGTAAATGATGGTAGAACATGTCCCTCACAATGTAAATGATGGTGGAGCATGTCCCTCATAGTGTAAATGATGGTCGAGCATGCCCCTCACAATGTAAATGATGGTGGAACATGTTCCTCACAATGTAAATGATGGTGGAACATGTCCCTCACAATGTAAATGATGGTGGAGCATGTCCCTTACAATGTAACTGATGGTGGAGCATGACCCTCACTATGTAAATGATGGTGGAGCATGTCCCTGGCTTTGTAAGTGATGGTCGGGCATGATGCTCAATATGTAGGTGATGGAGGAGCATGTGTCTGGCTGGGCAGGTGATGTTGAGCCATGTTTTCGGTGTTCCGAGCTTAGATATACCTTAATCCGACGCTATGTTGTTTGACGTACGACACCTGATCGACTATGTCGCTCTGCTGGATGCGTTTGAAGGTATTAGTCGTTATACATTTAAAGGTACTAGTCGTTGTGCGTTTACAGGCGCTATGTTTTATTACTAGCGCTAACAAGGTGTGCGGCGCTCACTTAGCCCGCTTCGCTAGCATTTGTGCTCCGCTGTGTTATTATGAAGGAATCTGTATGCCAGAGAACCCTTAGGATCCCCGTTTTCTCTCACTCTTCTAGAAACTTAGTATCCCGTTTTCTGTTTTCTTCAATGAACTCTTTTATCCCCGTTTTCTCTGTCCCTCCGCTAGGAACTCTTAGGATCCCAGTTTTCTCGTTTCTAAAAACTCATAATGTCCCCGTTTTCTTTTTCATTCCACAAGGAACTCTCAACGCTACCTCGCTAACGCTGGAAATGGCGAATAGTATGAAATATATATATATATATATATATATATATATATATATATATATATATATATATATATCCGTGGGGATAGGGGAGAAAGAATACTTCCCACGTATTCCCTGCGTGTCGTAGAAGGCGACTAAAAGGGGAGGGAGCGGGTGGCTGGAAATCCTCCCCTCTCGTTTTTTTTTAATTTTCCAAAAGATGGAACAGAGAAGGGGGCCAGGTGAGGATTTTCCCTCTAAGGCCCAGTCCTCTGTTCTTAACGCTACCTCGCAAATGCGGGAAATGGCGAATCGTATAAAAAAAAAAAAATATATATACACAATGTTCATGCTTGCCTTCATCCATTCCTGGCGCTACCCCGCCCCTCAGGAAACTGTGTATCAATGTGAGAACATTATTGAAGTATCGAGGAGGCGTTCATTTTACACAGTGACGCCGTCTACGGTATTTTTCGCATTCGACAGAAAAAGAAAATAATGATCGCATCAGGCAGAAGATATATGTACGATTGGGGGGATTCGGCGAACGAATGGATCGGCCACGAACCCATTCGTTCCATTCATTTAGTAAATCCCCCCCAAACCGCCCATTTATCTCCTGTTAAAAAGTAAGCTACTTTTTTTCCCGAATGCAGCGAAGGTCACACACACACACACGCCTTCCGTAATACACGTATTGTGTGGTGGTATAGGATTGCGAGGCGAAGACCGTTCACACCTTGGTCACTGGAGAGACGTGTGGTCGTGGAGGGTAGTCGTGTTGGTACATGGTATTCTGATCCAGTGTTTGTGTGACTACTGAGGGAAAGATGTATTCTGATCCAGTGTTTGTATGACTAATGAGGGAAAGATGTATTCTGATCTAGTGTTTGTGTGACTACTGAGGGAAAGATGTATTCTGATCCAGTGTTTGTGTGACTACTGAGGAAAAGATACGAAATCTGTTTAAAAGATCTGAGCTGCATATAAAGATCAACGCCAGGTATAGCAGAAGATTAAGCGTCGCACTATATATAAGAAATAAACGTTTATACTTTATGATATCTTCTTCATTCATATTCGCCATTTCCCGCGTTAACATGGTAGCGTTAAGAACAGAGGACTAAGCCTTTAAGAGGGAATCTCCTCACTTGGCCCCCTGCTCTGTTCCTTCTTTTGGAAAAAGTAAAACTGGAGGGGAGGATTTCCAGCCCCCCGCTCCCTTCCCTTTTAGTCGCCTTCTACGACACGCAGGGAATACGTGGGAAGTATTCTTTCTCCCCTATCCCCAGGGATAATATATATATATATATATATATATATATATATATATATATATATATATATATATATATATATATATATATATATTCTTTTTTTTTTTTGTCGCTGTCTCCCGCGTTTGCGAGGTAGCGCAAGGAAACAGACGAAAGAAATGGCCCAACCCACCCCCATACACATGCCTTGATTCAATCCACTGACAGCACGTCAACCCCGGTATACCACATCGCTCCAATTCACTGTATTCTTTGCCCTCCTTTCACCCTCCTGCATGTTCAGGCCCCGATCACACAAAATATTTTTCACTCCATCTTTCCACCTCCAATTTGGTCTCCCTCTTCTCCTCGTTCCCTCCACCTCCGACACATATATCCTCTTGGTCAATCTTTCCTCACTCATTCTCTCCATGTGACCAAACCATTTCAAAACACCCTCTTCTGCTCTGTCAACCACGCTCTTTTTATTTCCACACATCTCTCTTACCCTTACGTTACTTACTCGATCAAACCACCTCACACCACACATTGTCCTCAAACATCTCATTTCCAGCACATCCATCCTCCTGCGCACAACTCTATCCATAGTCCACGCCTCGCAACCATACAACATTGTTGGAACCACTATTCCTTCAAACATACCCATTTTTGCTTTCCGAGATAATGTTCTCGACTTCCACACATTCTTCAAGGCTCCCAGAATTTTCGCCCCCTCCCCCACCCTATGATCCACTTCCGCTTCCATGGTTCCATCCGCTGCCAGATCCACTCCCAGATATCTAAAACACTTCACTTCCTCCAGTTTTTCTCCATTCAAACTCACCTCCCAATTTACTTGACCCTCAACCCTACTGTACCTAATAACCTTGCTCTTATTCACATTTACTCTTAACTTTCTTCTTTCACACACTTTACCAAACTCAGTCACCAGCTTCTGCAGTTTCTCACATGAATCAGCCACCAGCGCTGTATCATCAGCGAACAACAACTGACTCAGCTTCCCAAGCTCTCTCATCCCCAACAGACTTCATACTTGCCCCTCTTTCCAAAACTTGCATTCACCTCCCTAACAACCCCATCCATAAATAAATTAAACAACCATGGAGACATCACACACCCCTGCCGCAAACCTACATTCACTGAGAACCAATCACTTTCCTCTCTTCCTACACGTACACATGCCTTACATCCTCGATAAAAACTTTTCACTGCTTCTAACAACTTGCCTCCCACACCATATATTCTTAATACCTTCCACAGAGCATCTCTATCAACTCTATCATATGCCTTCTCCAGATCCATAAATGCTACATACAAATCCATTTGCTTTTCTAAGTATTTCTCACATACATTCTTCAAAGCAAACACCTGATCCACACATCCTCTACCACTTCTGAAACCACACTGCTCTTCCCCAATCTGATGCTCTGTACATGCCTTCACCCTCTCAATCAATACCCTCCCATATAATTTGCCAGGAATACTCAACAAACTTATACCTCTGTAATTTGAGCACTCACTCTTATCCCCTTTGCCTTTGTACAATGGCACTATGCACGCATTCCGCCAATCCTCAGGCACCTCACCATGAGTCATACATACATTAAATAACCTTACCAACCAGTCAACAATACAGTCACCCCCTTTTTTAATAAATTCCACTGCAGTACCATCCAAACCTGCTGCCTTGCCGGCTTTCATCTTCCGCAAAGCTTTTACTACCTCTTCTCTGTTTACCAACTCATTTTCCCTAACCCTCGCACTTTGCACACCACCTCGACCAAAACACCCTATATCTGCCACTCTATCATCAAACACATTCAACAAACCTTCAAAATACTCACTCCATCTCCTTCTCACATCACCACTACTTGTTATCACCTCCCCATTTGCGCCCTTCACTGAAGTTCCCATTTGCTCCCTTGTCTTACGCACTTTATTTACCTCCTTCCAGAACATCTTTTTATTCTCCCTAAAATTTAATGATACACTCTCACCCCAACTTTCATATATATATATATATATATATATATATATATATATATATATATATATATATATATATATATATATATATACTATTCATTTTACCACAAAGAAGCTGTGGAAGGAGGAAGCCAGAGTTCAGCTCGGGGTCTCATATCATATGGTTGTCCGCGATGCCTGGCTAACTGCATGATCAATAATGCACCTGACCTGGCTGGGTCGGCTGGTGTGAGGTCACGGGGTCACGGTGGGCTTAAAAGCGATTCTTGGCGGGGTCAGGGTCGTTTACTGGCCGGTTTGGGAACTGAGGTGAGGTCAGAAGTTCACAAGGTCATTAATGGTCGTCTTAGTAACAGACAGGGTTATAGGTCATAGAGTCAGGGCGGGTGGGGGGGTCATGTAAGGTCAGAAAGGTCTAGATAAGGTCAGTGTGAGTCAGTAGGTTGGGGTGGGTGGGTCTCTGATGAGTAAGAAGGGTTTTTGCAACAAAGCTGAGCGATTCTGGAGGAATTTTGCGAAGGGAAATATTAATGGTCAAAATGGCAGTAGCAAAGAGAAAAAAGGTCACTGTTGAGGTCAGAAAGATTGATGATGGAGGTCACACTGGGGTCGAGATGATTAATGTTGGTTCTTCGGGTTAAATTAGGTCAAGACATCATTAAGGGATTCGCCATCGGGTCAGAAGGGGTCAAGGAAAAGAGGGGTCATATTGGGGTCACAGTGGGTCAAGATGGGTTTGGATAAATCTCCAGTTGGGATGGTAAGGTTAAGGTCGAGGTCAGAGAGCGAAGGCAGTGGGAGGGAGTTGGAAGGTTGACGAAGCGTTATGAAGAACATCCACCGTCAGGTCAAGAATGTTTAGGTTGGGGTCAAGGGAAGTAACAGCCAAGTGGCTGAGTCAGATGTTGCTGGTAACAGCCAAGTGACTGAGTCAGATGTTGCTGGTAACAGCCAAGTGACTGAGTCAGATGTTGCTGGTAACAGCCAAGTGACTGAGTCAGATGTTGCTGGTAACAGCCAAGTGACTGAGTCAGATGTTGCTGGTAACAGCCAAGTGACTGAGTCAGATGTTGCTGGTAACAGCCAAGTGACTGAGTCAGATGTTGCTGGTAACAGCCAAGTGACTGAGTCACATGTTGCTGGTAACAGCTAAGTGACTGAGTCAGATGTTGCTGGTAACAGCCAAGTGACTGAGTCAGATGTTGCTGGTAACAGCCAAGTGACTGAGTCAGATGTTGCTGGTAACAGCCAAGTGGCTGAGTCAGATGTTGCTGGTAACAGCCGAGTGACTGAGTCAGATGTTGCTGGTAACAGCCAAGTGACTTGAGTCACATGTTGCTGGTAACAGCCAAGTGACTGAGTCACATGTTGCTGGTAACAGCCAAGTGACTGAGTCACATGTTGCTGGTAACAGCCAAGTGACTTGAGTCACATGTTGCTGGTAACAGCCAAGTGACTTGAGTCAGATGTTGCTGGTAACAGCCAAGTGACTTGAGTCACATGTTGCTGGTAACAGTCAAGTGACTTGAGTCACATGTTGCTGGTAACAGTCAAGTGACTTGAGTCACATGTTGCTGGTAACAGTCAAGTGACTGAGTCAGATAATACAAAGAAATGCTCACATGAAGGGGGTTGAATTCTAACATTAGGTCAGAATGGTTTCATTGAACAGTGAGTAATGGGTTCACATGGGGATTACATTGAAGTTCTGTGGCTAAGGTAGGGATTACATTAAAGTTCTGTGGCTAAGGTAGGGATTACATTAAAGTTCTGTGGCTAAGGTAGGGATTACATTAAAGTTCTGTGGCTAAGGTAGGGATTACATTAAAGTTCTGTGGCTAAGGTAGGGATTACATTGAAGTTCTGTGGCTAAGGTAGGGATTACATTGTTCTGTAGCTAAGGTAGGGATTACATTAAAGTTCTGTGGCTAAGGTAGGGATTACATTGAAGTTCTTTGGCTAAGGTAGGGATTACATTGAAGTTCTGTGGCTAAGGTAGGGATTACATTGAAGTTCTTCTGGCTAAGGTAGGGATTACATTGGAGCTCTTTGGCTAAGGTAGGGATTACATTAAAGTTCTGTGGCTAAGGTAGGGATTTCATTAAAGTTCTGTAGCTAAGGTAGGGATTACATTGAAGTTCTGTGGCTAAGGTAGGGATTACATTAAAGTTCTGTGGCTAAGGTAGGGAGTACATTAAAGTTCTGTGGCTAAGGTAGGGATTACATTAAAGTTCTGTATTTAAGGTAGGGATGACATTGAAGTTCTGTGGCTAAGGTAGGGATTACATTGATGTTCTGTGGCTAAGGTAGGAATTACATTGGAGTTCTTTGGCTAAGGTAGGGATTCCATTGAAGTTCTGTGGCTAAGGTAGGGATTACATTAAAGTTCTTTGGCCAAGGTAGGGATTACATTGAAGTTCTGTGGCTAAGGTAGGGATTACATTGAAGTTCTGTAGCTAAGGTAGGGATTCCATTGAAGTTCTGTGGCTAAGGTAGGGATTACATTAAAGTTCTTTGGCCAAGGTAGGGATTACATTGAAGTTCTGTGGCTAAGGTAGGGATTACATTGAAGTTCTGTAGCTAAGGTAGGGATTACATTAAAGTTCTTTGGCCAAGGTAGGGATTACATTGAAGTTCTTTGGCCAAGGTAGGGATTACATTGAAGTTCTGTGGCTAAGGTAGGGATTACATTGAAGTTCTTTGGCCAAGGTAGGGATTACATTGAAGTTCTGTAGCTAAGGTAGGGATTACATTGAAGTTCTGTGGCTAAGGTAGGGATTACATTGAAGTTCTTTGGCCAAGGTAGGGATTACATTGAAGTTCTGTGGCTAAGGTAGGGATTACATTAAACTTCTGTGGCTATGGTCGGGATTTCATTAAAGTTCTATGGCTAAGGTAGGGATTACATTGAAGTTCTGTGGCTAAGGTAGGGATTACATTAAAGTTCTTTGGCCAAGGTAGGGATTACATTGAAGTTCTGTGGCTAAGGTAGGAATTACATTAAAGTTCTTTGGCCAAGGTAGGGATTCCATTGAAGTTCTGTGGCTAAGGTAAGGATTCCATTAAAGTTCTCGGGCTAAGGTAGGGATTACATTGAAGTTCTGTAGCTAAGGTAGGGATTCCATTGAAGTTCTCGGGCTAAGGTAGGGATTACATTAAAGTTCTTTGGCCAAGGTAGGGATTACATTGAAGTTCTGTGGCTAAGGTAGGGATTCCATTAAAGTTCTCGGGCTAAGGTAGGGATTACATTGAGGCCAAGAATGTAACTAGCATTCACAGAAAGGTCACAGTGGGTTGAGGTTGACGTAGTGGAAGCCGGTGGAGGATCACGAGGGACTAGGAGGGTCACAGAAAAGGGTTGGTGGATACAAGACGAGCAAGGTCAGTGTGCACACAGTAAAGAGGTCATGGTAAATCAGAGAGTTCTTCCTGCGGGTTAAACGAGGTGGTTAGGTATTACGGAAACTCTTTACTAGTTACGAAGTAGATTAGTTAGAATTGAACTTATGTCCACAGTACAGTTCAAGTCCAAATACAGAATTTCGATGAAGGTGAGGTGTGTGTTCCCCGCGTTTAGGTCATGGTAAATCAGAGAGTTCTTCCTGCGGTCAAACGAGGTGGTTAGGTATTACGGAAACTCTTTTCTAGTTACTAAGTAGATTAGTCCGAATTGAACTTATGTCCACAGTACAGTTCAAGTCCAAATACAGAAGTTCGATGAAGGTGAGGTGTGTATTCCCCGCGTTTAGGTGACGTATAACTAGACGGATCCACGTTTTCTGTAATCAAATTTAGGTCTTTTAAAAGTAAGATGGAAGCCACGTGTTGACACGGCGTTTGTTTACGTTAGTTTCCGTTCAGTTCCTGTGTTCCGACCGACCAAACCCCGCTTATTCCTGGCGTTCCACCGTTCCTGTTCACTTCCTTCCTTTTCTTTTGTATTTCTTCAACTCGTCCTTGGTAACTTATTTGTTTATTCGCGTTATTCGAGTTTATTTTTCCCGTTTATTTCACCGATCCCATTTATTCGTTCCAACGTTCACAATCATTCCAACGTTCCCATTCATTCCAACGTTCCCATTCATTCCAACGTTCCCATTCGTTCCAACGTTCACAATCATTCCAACGTTCCCATTCGTTCCAACGTTCACAATCATTCCAACGTTCCCATTCGCTCTAACGTTCCTGTTCATTCCAAAGTTCCCAGTCATTCCAACGTTTCTGTTCATTCCATCGTTCCCATTCATTCCAATGTTCCCGTTCGGTAATACCCAGGATTCATATTTTTTTTCAAGGGATTTGCCATCATTCCAGATGTCTGGATATTCCAGTTCATTCCAGATGTTCCTGGAGTCCCTGTTTCCCCCAACAGTCCTCTCTAGTAAGAGACATTTTGTTGTTTCTTGATGCTTCCCTTGTGGCCCAACATCCTGACCCTGGATTGTGCTAATTATTATTATTATTATTATTATTATTATTATTATTATTATTATTTTTTTTTTCGCTGTCTCCCGCGTTTGCGAGGTAGCGCAAGGAAACAGACGAAAGAAATGGCCCAACCCACCCCCATACACATGTATATACATACGTCCACACACGCAAATATACATACCTACACAACTTTCCATGGTTTACTCCAGACGCTTCACATGCCCTGATTCAATCCACTGACAGCACGTCAACCCCGGTATACCACATCGATCCAATTCACTCTATTCCTTGCCCTCCTTTCACCCTCCTGCATGTTCAGGCCCCGATCACACAAAATCTTTTTCACTCCATCCTTCCACCTCCAATTTGGTCTCCCACTTCTCCTCGTTCCCTCCACCTCCGACACATATATCCTCTTGGTCAATCTTTCCTCATTCATTCTCTCCATGTGCCCAAACCATTTCAAAACACCCTCTTCTGCTCTCTCAACCACACTCTTTATTTCCACACATCTCTCTTACCCTTACGTTACTTACTCGATCAAACCACCTCACACCACACATTGTCCTCAAACATCTCATTTCCAGCACATCCATCCTCCTGCGCACAACTCTATCCATAGCCCACGCCTCGCAACCATACAACATTGTTGGAACCACTATTCCTTCAAACATACCCATTTTTGCTTTCCGAGATGATGTTCTCGACTTCCACACATTCTTCAAGGCTCCCAGGATTTTCGCCCCCTCCCCCACCCTGTGATCCAATTCCGCTTCCATGGTTCCATCCGCTGTCAGATCCACTCCCAGATATCTAAAACACTTTACTTCCTCCAGTTTTTCTCCATTCAAACTTACCTCCCAATTGACTTGACCCTCAACCCTACTGTACCTAATAACCTTGCTCTTATTCACATTTACTCTTAACTTTCTTCTTTCACACACTTTACCAAACTCAGTCACCAGCTTCTGCAGTTTCTCACATGAATCAGCCACCAGCGCTGTATCATCAGCGAACAACAACTGACTCACTTATTATTATTATTATTATTATTATTATTATTATTATTATCATTTTATTATTATTATCATATATTATTATCGTTATTATTGTTATTGTTTTTGTCATTATTATTATCATCATCATCATTATTATTATCATTATTATTATTATTATTATTATTATTATTATTATTATTATTATTATTATCAGTATTATTATTATTATTATTATTATTATTATTATTATTATTATTATTATTGTATCATTATTATTATTATTATCATCATCATCATTATCATCATTATTATTATTATTATTATTATTATTATTATTATTATTATTATTGGGGAAGAGCAGTGTGGTTTCAGAAGTGGTAGAGGATGTGTGGATCAGGTGTTTGCTTTGAAGAATGTATGTGAGAAATACTTAGAAAAGCAAATGGATTTGTATGTAGCATTTATGGATCTGGAGAAGGCATATGATAGAGTTGATAGAGATGCTCTGTGGAAGGTATTAAGAATATATGGTGTGGGAGGAAAGTTGTTAGAAGCAGTGAAAAGTTTTTATCGAGGATGTAAGGCATGTGTACGTGTAGGAAGAGAGGAAAGTGATTGGTTCTCAGTGAATGTAGGTTTGCGGCAGGGGTGTGTGATGTCTCCATGGTTGTTTAATTTGTTTATGGATGGGGTTGTTAGGGAGGTAAATGCAAGAGTTTTGGAAAGAGGGGCAAGTATGAAGTCTGTTGGGGATGAGAGAGCTTGGGAAGTGAGTCAGTTGTTGTTCGCTGATGATACAGCGCTGGTGGCTGATTCATGTGAGAAACTGCAGAAGCTGGTGACTGAGTTTGGTAAAGTGTGTGAAAGAAGAAAGTTAAGAGTAAATGTGAATAAGAGCAAGGTTATTAGGTACAGTAGGGTTGAGGGTCAAGTCAATTGGGAGGTGAGTTTAAATGGAGAAAAACTGGAGGAAGTGAAGTGTTTTAGATATCTGGGAGTGGATCTGGCAGCGGATGGAACCATGGAAGCGGAAGTGGATCATAGGGTGGGGGAGGGGGCGAAAATTCTGGGGGCCTTGAAGAATGTGTGGAAGTCGAGAACATTATCTCGGAAAGCAAAAATGGGTATGTTTGAAGGAATAGTGGTTCCAACAATGTTGTATGGTTGCGAGGCGTGGGCTATGGATAGAGTTGTGCGCAGGAGGATGGATGTGCTGGAAATGAGATGTTTGAGGACAATGTGTGGTGTGAGGTGGTTTGATCGAGTGAGTAACGTAAGGGTAAGAGAGATGTGTGGAAATAAAAAGAGCGTGGTTGAGAGAGCAGAAGAGGGTGTTTTGAAGTGGTTTGGGCACATGGAGAGGATGAGTGAGGAAAGATTGACCAAGAGGATATATGTGTCGGAGGTGGAGGGAGCAAGGAGAAGAGGGAGACCAAATTGGAGGTGGAAAGATGGAGTGAAAAAGATTTTGTGTGATCGGGGCCTGAACATGCAGGAGGGTGAAAGGAGGGCAAGGAATAGAGTGAATTGGAGCGATGTGGTATACCGGGGTTGACGTGCTGTCAGTGGATTGAATCAAGGCATGTGAAGCGTCTGGGGTAAACCATGGAAAGCTGTGTAGGTATGTATATTTGCGTGTGTGGACGTATGTATATACATGTGTATGGGGGGGGGGGGTTGGGCCATTTCTTTCGTCTGTTTCCTTGCGCTACCTCGCAAACGCGGGAGACAGCGACAATGTATAAAAAAAAAAAATATTATTATTATTAATATTATCATCATCATTATCATCATCATCATTATCATCATCATTATTATTATTATCATTATTAATATTATTATTATTATTATTATTATTATTATAACCGTTGTGTGAGTATCATGGTGGCTGGTCCTCTCATTCCCGTTTATTCCCGAGTGGTTATCAGTTCCCACCATTCCCGTTAGGTCTTCCCATTCCCATGGCTCCTTACCATTCCTGTTAGCTTTGATGATTCCTGTCAGTTCTCAGCATTCCTGGCACTTTCAACCATTCCAGTTTCCCTGTCAGTTCATGCCATTCCCATCGATTCCCACCATTCCCGTCCAGCCTCCTCTCCCCCCCCCCCCCTGGCTGGGAATGTTGACAATAATGGATCATGAAAACCCGCTGGTTTCCCTCGGGTTTTGGCGGCGGCAAACTGACCCCTGTAGTTCCCTGCTGTAAGGGCCATGGTTGGTTGGCAAGGTCTCGACCATATTGGTGTAGGCCGCGGGAAACTGACCCCTGTGGTCCTCTCCCATAAAAGCCGTAATTGGCCGCAAGGTGTCGTCGATGTTGGTGTCGGGGTATGGAAATTGACCCCTGTGGTCCTCTGCCGCTAGAGTTAATTGTGAAACTTTCGTCATTCTGGGCCGCGTGATACTGATCTCTGTGGCCAGCCGCCATAAGAGTGAAATTCATTTTGCAGGATTATTGATGATCTTGGTTACGAAAATCTGGCCTTTCTGGTGCAAGCCCATAAAGTTCAAAGTTGGCTGCATGGTTATACACGGTGACCCAGATATTGGACTTGGGGAAATTGGTCCTTAGGGCCACCTGCTGTAAGAGTCAAAAAGTTGGATTATTATTAAACTTGTTCTTGATTTTTTCGACCCTGGGAGACAGGTCTTAACCACGTTGGGCACGGTGGTATGACCCTTAAGGCTCAGGTCAGAGGTCATGGCGGCTTGCGCAAGGGTCGTACCTCCGTACTCAAGGGTCGTACCTCCGTGCTGCAGGGTCGTACCTCCGTACTCAAGGGTCGTACCTCCGTGCTGCAGGGTCGTACCTCCGTACTCAAGGGTCGTACCTCCATGCTGCAGGGTCGTACCTCCGTACTCAATAGTCGTACCGCCGTGCTGTGTGGTCGTACCTCCGTACTCAATAGTCGTACCGTCGTGCTGCAGGGTCGTACCTCCGTGCTGCAGGGTCGTACAGCCGTGCGCCCCCGTCGTGCCGTGCGGCCGTGGCGGTGAGAGAGGAGTGTGTCAGACGCGAGGCTAACAGGTATATAATGAAGCCGTGTGGAGGAGGAGGAGGAGGAGGTGGTGGTGTGGGGCGAACACACCCCGGGGGGGGGGGGGGGGGGGCTGGTGGTCGTCATATGAAAAAGAAAGAAAAATGAGAATTGTTAATTCCAGTATTAACCTAAGTATTGTGGGTCCAGGCTGGTGTTTATATAAACATTAGGATCTTCGTGGATTGGCCGTTTCACTTTTTTTTCCACTTTCCTGATCTGATATTATCATATATATATATATATATATATATATATATATATATATATATATATATATATATATATATATGTGTGTGTGTGTGTGTGTGTGTGTAGAGAGAGAGAGAGAGAGCACATGAAGAGTGTTTTGAAACGAGTGATTTTTTTTTTCATGTGTTCTGTGGTAAAGTGTGTGCCGTAGTTAAGTGTAAGGTACAGCTCAGGAAACGCTTTTATAAGTGTTTGCCTTAGTTAAGTGCATGCTGAACGTGGTTGTATGCTCTAGTTAACGTCTGACAACATCTTCAGCGCGAGGTACAAGTGTAAAGTAACTTACACTTGTGAGGTAAGTGTAGAGCAAGAGCAAACTCTTTTAGTTCTAAGGGCTACCAAATTTTTTGAGTCTTAACCCTCGTCTCCTTAACTGTATAATACAACAACAGCTGTATTATGTACGTCATAGACATCACCTGCTGTGATGTATATGACCAGCTTTAATATACATAACAGGCTGTAATACACATCAACTTTAATATGACCAGTTGCTATAATAGACATTCACCAGCTGTATTATACAGCACATACATCACTATATCCTTTCTTAATGTTATATAGATATATAAACTCGATTGGTTCCACTAAAGATATATACATATGTAAAAGAAGCCATGCGCCAGGTATATACATCGGCCTCAAAAGCCTGGCTTCAGGTATATACATTCTCAGTAACTTGGGTGATGTATACATTGTTGGCAACTGAATAAGAATATGTATCGTTAATGTAATTTCTTCTCATTACAGGTGAGGGATGGTGAGGCGTGGCCGTTACGAGGTCGACTGTAAGGTAGATCTGTACATTACTCTGTTGGTAGAAATCGACCTACGGGTAAGTGTGGGTTAGGATCTAGTCTTGCCACCGATGGCCAAGTGAGTCCTGGAAAGTGTGTGATCTTCCCGTTTTCTTTGCGGGAAAGTAACGTTTTAAAGGTCAGTGTGTATAGAAAACGGTGCATCTCGGGTACCTGTGTTGGGAGAATGTTGATGTGTGTTTACAGTTGACCTGCTGGCCCCCGTTTTGGAGGTGAGTTCGAACCCTTGTGTTGCTTGTGAAGTACCAAACATGTCCTAGTGTTGCGGCACGCATTGAACACAGGCGACTGGGAGTGTAGTGAAGGCTGCGGTGGGCGGAAGACGGAAGGGGGGGTAGATAAGGCTATGAAGAGGTGGGGGGGGGAGATTATCCTTGCGAGGGTGGGGGGGGGGAGGTAGGATGCTTGAGTACGACGGTACGACCTTTCCAACACGACGGTACGACCCCTTGATCGGTATGAAGGTCTGGCTTTTCTGACGGGGCGATGGTTCCGTCGTACGGCTCCGAGGGGTCGTACTCGTGCTCCTGGGGACGTTACCGTCGTGAACGAAGGTCGTACCGTCGTGCCCCTGGGGACGGTACCGTCGTGATCAAAAGTCGTACCGTCGTGCTCCGAGGGGTCGTACCGTCGTGCTCCGAGGGGACGGTACCGTCGTGATCAAAGGTCGTACCGTCGTGCTCCTGGGACGGTACCGTCGTGATCAAAGGTCGTACCGTCGTGCTCCGGGGTCGTACCGTCGTGAACGAAGGTCGTACCGTCGTGCTCCCGGGGACGGTACCGTCGTGATCAAAGGTCGTACCGTCGTGCTCCTGGGACGGTACCGTCGTGATCAAAGGTCGTACCGTCGTGCTCCTGGGACGGTACCGTCGTGATCAAAGGTCGTACCGTCGTGCTCCAAGGGATCGTGCCGTCGTGCTCCGAGGGGTCGTACCGTCGTGATCAAAGGTCGTGCCGTCGTGCCCCTGGGGACGGTACCGTCGTGGTCAAAGTTCGTACCGTCGTGCTCAGAGGGGACGGTACCGTCGTGATCAAAGGTCGTACCGTCGTGCTGTCATCACACCATCCACAGGTGTAAGGGCACGATGCTCAGGGCACCGTTTAGAGACAGACGTGTGGTCGTGTGTGCCGGGACCCATCACACGTCCCTGGCACATGTGTGTACGTGGATGTAAAACACACACGATTGAAGTTACGCGAATCGGTACCGTCAAGTTACAGGATCTCCCACTACTGTCGGGTCGTGTTCGAGGTGAGTTTATTGAGTCGTCGTATTAGTGTGAATAACTGCGTGTGTTTAGCGGCCATCACTCGTATTTGGTATGTTGTCACTGGGGCAAGGCTTGGATTCCACTGAAACTAGAGTCGTAATCCCACTTGGGTCGGTGTATAGGGGGTCGGATCCTTTTTACAGTGGGGTGGTTCCGTCTGGAAAGTGGTCGCTGTGTGCGTGATTGATTTCCGTGTGATGATTTCCGTGTGAACCTTCCTATGTTATGGACAGTTCTTGGTTGTTGGGTTACACGTTTGTGAAGGTTGTGCCGGCGCTTTGTTATAGGTGGGTTATGTGTATGTATAGGTGGGTTATGTGTATGTATAGGTGGGGTATGTGTATGTATAGGTGGGTTATGTGTATGTATAGGTGGGTTATGTGTATGTATAGGTGGGTTATGTGTATGTATAGGTGGGTTATGTGTATGTATAGGTGGGTTATGTGTATGTATAGGATATGTTTAGGTGACATGGTCGTGAAGGCGATTTCTTACAATTAGGTTGTGTGTGTTATTTATAGGATATGTTTATGTGACACCCGGTTGTCACTAATTTTGGGGAGATGAAGTGAGTTGATTTGAATTTTGCCCTCGCTCGCTTAGACTCGAGGGTGTTCGACACGATCCACTCAACGTATCCGGACTGGATCCGTCAAGTGGATCCATAGAGAGCCAACCGTGGGGTGAGGGAGGAGGGGTTTGTCGTGTTCAAGCGATGTAGGATCACCGTCTCGTCTCGTCTCGCTTAAAGGGTTGAGATCAAAATGTTGCTTCGTATGACGGTCGAACGTCATTTCGGACCGACGTAAAAAAGGGGGGGGAGGGAGGGGGCGTGTCGTCTTGTACGTTGTCGTTCAGGTCTGTACACCGTCGTCGTGTCCCTCTCTCTCTCTCTCTCTCTCTCTCTCTCTCTCTCTCTCTCTCTCTCTCTCTCTCTCTCTCTCTCTCTCCTGCAGGCGATGCCGGAGTCTTCCAGAGCCCATCCCCCCCCCCCCCCCAATATAATGATGGCTAAAGGTTTGCATGAACGTTTTCATCCATCACGTTCGTCCGTAAGATAACGTTTCATGGGCGATGCCTTCTGTCTTCTGTGTCGGAACCACCCCCAACCCACCCTCACCCCTACCCAGCCCACACTCACCCCTACCCAACCCACACTCACCCCTACCCAACCCACCCTCACCCCTACCCAACCCACCCCTCACCCCTACCCAACCCACCCTCACCCCTACCCAACCCATCCTCACCCCTACCCAACCCACCCTCACCCACCACCCCCGAAGCGTCCGGCTGGAACGCAGCGTTCTGACCTCGTTTCCAGGTATAATTATCCGGCAGTTATTGGCTTTTAAGAATTACCTCTTTTTTTTTTTTTTTTCTTGATTTTATCATAATCCCGGACTGGAGAACCGGCAGCCGGCTTAGACCGGCAGAGGCCGGACTGGTGCATCGACCGGTACTGCCGGGAGGGTGCGTGGTTGTGGCCATAGGCAGGGTGCATGAGCGTCAGGTGACGTGGTTGTGGCCATGTGGAGGTTCATGAAGTGTTAGTTGACGTAGTTGTGGCTATGGGGTTATGGGGAGACCGTCAATTGACGTAGTTGTGGCCATTGAGAGGATGATGCAGCGTCAGTTGACGTGGTTCTGGCCATTGAGAGGATGGTAGAGCGTCAGTTGACGTAGTGGTCATTGAAAGGATGGGTAGAGCGTCGGTTGACGTAGTTGTGGCCGCTGAGAGGATGGTGCAGCGTCAGTTGACGTGGTTGAGGTCATTGAGAGGATGGTGGAGCGTCAGTTGACGTAGTTGTGGCCGCTGAGAGGATGGTGGAGCGTCAGTTGACGTGGTTGTGGCCGTTGAGAGGATGGTGGAGCGTCAGCTGACGTAGTTGTGGCCGCTGAGAGGATGGTGCAGCGTCAGTTGACGTAGTTGTGGCCGCTGAGAGGATGGTGCAGTGTCAGTTGACGTGGTTGTGGCCATCAAGAGGATGGTGCAGCGTCAATTGACGTAGTTGTGGCCGCTGAGAGGATGGTGGAGTGTCAGTTGACGTAGTTGTGGCCGTTGAGAGGATGGTGGCGCGTCAGCTGACGTAGTTGATGGCCTTGTGGGGGGGAAGAGTGGTATCTGTTGGCGTAGTTGCGTTCACTCGGGTGAGAGTCTTTCATATATCTGTGCTGGGGGTTGAGGTGGGCCCTGGACCCCGCGGACAAAGACGCCAGTAACAAAAGCCATGAGAGCTCGAGAAGAAGAAGAGGAGGAGGAGGAGGAGGGGGGAAAAAAAAGCAACCCAAATTAACCCAAGCTTTTGTTCCACAGTAAAAGAGAAGAAAAAGAATCCACAGTCTTTCAAAATTTATGATTGCAAAAACACATCTGGTCAGGATGTATTTGGCTGTATTTGGCTACACTAGGCTAGCTCTACAGTGGGATTTGGGATTGGAATGGGGGGGGGAGGTTAATTAGGAGGCAGCCTTACCCCATCTTAAGTGGGTAAATGGTGTTTGTTCATTAGGGGGTAAGAGAAGCCCGTAGCTGTAATTATGAAAGTAATCCCTTCCTGTGTTAGCATTAGCAACTGCAGCTGCTTTTGTTGGCCTTTTATTACTATTATTATTATTATTATTATTGTTGTTATTATTATTATTATTATTATTATTATTATTATTATTATTATTATTGTTATTATTTCCGACGTGTTGATAAAAAAAGCCACTTGATGCCATGTGGTCCTGCCATCGTCTGTTGCTCTTTTTGATATTACATTATTACATACATACATACTTCATTGTATTACAGTATATATATATATATATATATATATATATATATATATATATATATATATATATATATATATATATAAATTTCTAACTCTACAATCATAGTAGGTGGTTAAATGTTACGACCACTTTAACTACCGCTACCATCCGCTGGTATTAACACCACAGTCATCAGAGCAGTTACCTCAGAGGTACCATAATTCCGTGCGTTCCTAGCACCATGGGGTACCAGCCAGGCGAGTGCCCCAGTACCATCCTCACCAGAGGGTGCTGGCTCGGCGTGCGTCCCAGCACCAGGGGGTACCAGCCAGACGTGCGTCCCAGCACCAGGGGGTACCAGCCAGACGTGCGTCCCAGCACCAGGGGGTACCAGCCTGACGTGCGTCCCAGCACCAGGGGGTACCAGCCAGACGTGCGTCCCAGCACCAGGGGGTACCAGCCAGACGTGCGTCCCAGCACCAGGGGGTACCAGCCAGACGTGCGTCCCAGCACCAGGGGGTACCAGCCTGACGTGCGTCCCAGCACCAGGGGGGTACCAGCCAGACGTGCGTCCCAGCACCAGGGGGTACCAGCCAGACGTGCGTCCCAGCACCAGGGGGTACCAGCCAGACGTGCGTCCCAGCACCAGGGGGTACCAGCCAGACGTGCGTCCCAGCACCAGGGGGTACCAGCCAGACGTGCGTCCCAGCACCAGGGGGTACCAGCCAGACGTGCGTCCCAGCACCAGGGGGTACCAGCCTGACGTGCATCCCAGCACCAGGGGGTACCAGCCTGACGTGCATCCCAGCACCAAGGGGTACCAGCCAGACGTGCGTCCCAGCACCAGGGGGTACCAGCCAGACGTGCATCCCAGCACCAAGGGGTACCAGCCTGACGTGCATCCCAGCACCAGGGGGTACCAGCCTGACGTGCATCCCAGCACCAAGGGGTACCAGCCTGACGTGCATCCCAGCACCAGGGGGTACCAGCCTGACGTGCGTCCCAGCACCAGGGGGTACCAGCCAGACGTGCATCCCAGCACCAAGGGGTACCAGCCTGACGTGCATCCCAGCACCAGGGGGTACCAGCCAGACGTGCGTCCCAGCACCAGGGGGTACCAGCCAGACGTGCATCCCAGCACCAGGGGGTACCAGCCTGACGTGCATCCCAGCACCAAGGGGGTACCAGCCAGACGTGCGTCCCAGCACCAGGGGGTACCAGCCAGACGTGCGTCCCAGCACCAGGGGGGTACCAGCCTGACGTGCATCCCAGCACCAAGGGGTACCAGCCTGACGTGCATCCCAGCACCAGGGGGTACCAGCCAGACGTGCGTCCCAGCACCAGGGGGTACCAGCCTGACGTGCATCCCAGCACCAGGGGGTACCAGCCTGACGTGCATCCCAGCACCAAGGGGTACCAGCCAGACGTGCGTCCCAGCACCAGGGGGTACCAGCCAGACGTGCGTCCCAGCACCAGGGGGTACCAGCCTGACGTGCATCCCAGCACCAGGGGGTACCAGCCTGACGTGCATCCCAGCACCAGGGGGTACCAGCCTGACGTGCGTCCCAGCACCAGGGGGTACCAGCCTGACGTGCATCCCAGCACCAAGGGGTACCAGCCTGACGTGCATCCCAGCACCAGGGGGTACCAGCCAGACGTGCGTCCCAGCACCAGGGGGTACCAGCCTGACGTGCGTCCCAGCACCAGGGGGTACCAGCCTGACGTGCGTCCCAGCACCAGGGGGTACCAGCCTGACGTGCGTCCCAGCACCAGGGGGTACCAGCCTGACGTGCGTCCCAGCACCAGGAGGTACCAGCCAGACGTGCGCACCAAACATCAGTGTGCGTCTTTTTCTGCGTAACGTCAATGAATAATCACGTGGGCGCCTGGTGTAGTGTGAGGCCGCGAGTCCTGCAGGGAGTGAGTTCTCCTCCTCCATGTCGGCCTGGACACCTCACCACCGCCCCATCTTCCCTCCCTCCCTCTCTCCCAGTCGCTTCCTCAGTGCCCCGATGTGCCTTCCTCATTTCTCCCTGTTGGCCTCCTCATTCTCACGTATTTTGGCCGCCACATTTTCCCGTGAGGGGCTTGCTAATTCACCCTGACTCTGCCTCCTCCCCCTCACTCGTCCCGTCGAACACCTTGGCTGGGTACGTCACGTTGTGCCGGGGTCTTGGCTTCGTCTTCACCCTCACCCGTCCTGACCGCCTTGCAAGTGATTGCTGTCTGTGGGTTACGAGGAGGGAGTTTACGCTCGTGTTGCCTTGTGTCTTGACTTTGTATGCATGTACCATGTCTACACACACACACACACACACACACACACCTACCCATTTATTGACCAGCCCTCGAGGTGAGGATGAACACCTGGGTTAGGTGTAGGCCAACTCCTACACCCACAATTCGAGCCCAAACGGGATCCAACCCCAGACTGGCCCGTGCTGAGTCGTGGTCAGTAACGCTAACCACTACTCCGCGTAGGCCCGAGTGTGTAGATATCATTAGATAAGACGAGATAAGGCTGTATTTTGATATGGTTTGCCAGGTCACGACTTCATTCACGACCATCTTAAGGTGCCCGCTTGTCTGCCTCGAATTGTGGGAATAAGACACCTTGTACATGGCATACGTCAGTTAGTGGGTTCACATGGTTCGATTGGAAGCCATGCAGTGTTGGCAGTGAGTCAGAACAAGCCATGCAGTGTTCACAGTGAGTTTGGCGAGGCCGCGCAACACCCGTAGTTACTTGGGAGAAGCCAGACAATGTCAACAGTAGCTTTGATGAAGCCATCTTGATGGCTTGATTGATTCTGAAGAAGCCACAGAAGTCGTACAGTAAGCTGTGGGTGAAGTATTTAGCAGTGACGTAATATTAGATTAGCATAAGAACTTGTACGACCCCCTGAGCACGAGGGTACGACCCCGGACCACGACGGTACGACCTCAGAACATGACGGTATCACCCCTGAAGCACGACGGAACGACCCCTGAGCACGACGATGGCACGACCTCAGAGCACGACGGTACGACCCTTGTGCGTGCAACCAGTCCCACCCTCGTGCGCCAGGGGTCGTGTTGCCGACGGGATGAAAGGGATTCAGGTTGGAGGAGTTAGTTGCGAGATCATAGCGTGCCGGCATTCATCAAGCTTAGGGAAACCAGCTTACAAGCTTTAGGGTCATTTTACGTCTCATTAATCTTAGAAGCGAGGGCTACACAGCCCGTTTTATATATATATATATATATATATATATATATATATATATATATATATATGTGTGTGGTGTGAGGTGGTTTGATCGAGTAAGTAACGTAAGGGTAAGAGAGATGTGTGGAAATAAAAAGAGCGTGGTTGAGAGAGCAGAAGAGGGTGTTTTGAAATGGTTTGGGCACATGGAGAGAATGAGTGAGGAGAGATTGACCAAGAGGATATATGTGTCGGAGGTGGAGGGAACGAGGAGAAGAGGGAGACCAAATTGGAGGTGGAAAGATGGAGTGAAAAAGATTTTGTGTGATCGGGGCCTGAACATGCAGGAGGGTGAAAGGAGGGCAAGGAATAGAGTGAATTGGAGTCATGTGGTATACAGGGGTTGACGTGCTGTCAGTGGATTGAATCAAGGCATGTGAAGCGTCTGGGGTAAACCATGGAAAGCTGTGTAGGTATGTATATTTGCGTGTGTGGACGTGTGTATGTACATGTGTATGGGGGGGGGTTGGGCCATTTCTTTCGTCTGTTTCCTTGCGCTACCTCGCAAACGCGGGAGACAGCGACAAAGTATAAAAAAAAAAAAAAAAAAAAAATATATATATATATATATATATATATGTCATTTACAGTGTTAAGAATAATTCTTTCGCACTTTGATTATTTTTCATAAATCAAGTTTGAAAATGTCATTGCCTGCATTACAGAAGTTGAGATTTGCACAGCTTGATAACAACGTATTTTACGAGTCATGTTCTTTATTAATGTAGAGTATGAAGGACGTTAATCAAGCTTGACACGTACACACTAAGCTTGAGACAGGGTAACTTGAGGCTGTCCAGGTCAGATTAAGCTTCGACATGCTCACCAGAATAATCCTGGATGGTAAACTTTCATGTCGTGTCATATATTAAGCAATAAGATGTTTTCTGAAAGACACAGAAGCTTACCCTTAACTGGTCTTACTTACGAACGACTGTAAGTGTACGTCATAAGGAGGTGGTGTGGCCACCCACCCACTGTAAGTCTACGTTCATGAGGAGGTGGTGTGGGCACCCACCCACTGTAAGTCTACGTTCATGAGGAGGTGGTGTGGGCACCCACCCACTGTAAGTCTACGTTCATGAGGAGGTGGTGTGGGGCACGCACCATAGCTTCCCACCCACACCCCAGCGGTCTGCCCACACTGCTCCCAGGAGTCACGTACCCTGGCCCTCTCTCTTATCGCGCGTGCATGTTGCTGCCTCCCCTCTACTCCACGGCAGCTTAATTACTACAAAGGGCCTGAGTCATTTGCGGTAAGAGGGAGGTTCATTAGTGGTAATGACGTCTGCCTGCCCCCCCCCCCCCTCCCCCCCGGCTTGCCAACCACTCGCATCAAGGGGTTAAAAGAGATTGACCTGCCAATTAATTACCGGTTACTTTAAATGTTTGGTGCTGTGTGTAGTGTGTTAATGATTATAGTTCCTCTTAAGAGTTTTTCTCCCTTTCTTTTTTTTTTAGGTTCTTATTTCCCCGACCGCTGCAGCTGCTGCTGCTAGGCAGAGGGGCCGATTGGTTCGTTCCAGTCTTATGTATACGATATCTCACGCCTGGGTCATGGAATATGTGTCACATTTGCACCGCGGATACTATACACAACTTGCTATATCTGGTTGGGTTTTCGAGTGTCTAGGTCAGAGGACAGGGACGCAGTGGTCTTGTATACTACAGTTCCGGAAAATTACTGTATATTGTGACGAGGGCAGTGGATGTGAACCAGACTTGTTCTCCAGGTATAACTTTGGTTGTTCTTCATCTGACTACGTCTTGGAGGTTGGAGGATGAAAGTTCATGGTCACAAGGGCGATATTCATTAAAGGGTATGAGGATAATTGTAGTGGCTGAGGTGTGTAGCAAACGCATATGGTTGAAGTTGTCTGCGATTGATTTTATGTTTTCTGATTGATCCTTTGGTGTCATGTGAAGCTGTTATGATTAGCTCTCCTTGGTTTCGGCTGAAAATGTCTTCTGATTGGTCCTTTGATTTCATATGAAGCTGTGTTCTGATTGCCTCTTTGGTTTCTTCTAAAGATCTGTTCTGATTGGTGCTTTGGTTCCATATGAAGCTGAGTTATGATTTGCCTTTTGTTTTCCTTTGAACTTGTCTTATGGTTGGTCCTTTGATATCATCTGAAGATGCGTTCCAATGGGTCCGTTCTGATTCTAAAGATGTGTTCTGATTGGTCCAGTGGTTTCATATGAAGACGTGTTCTCACTGGTTCTCTGGGGAGCCTTTCGACCTCATTGTATATCATGCGTGTTGTACGGACAGTTCACTGTCCAGTTACGTGAAAAGTGCGGTGGAAGTGGGAGAGTGGAAGACTGTGGAAGGAGATACGAATTTTATGTTTTCCTGCAAACGATTTTCGTTTTGTGTTTGATAGGCGGATTTTCTTAATCACAGATTTCCTCACATAGCTCCACTTTGTGTGTGTGTGTGTGTGTGTGTGTGTGTGTGTGTGTGTGTGTGTGTGTGTGTGTGTGTGTGTGTTACTGGCTTGGTTACCGGGCGTCGCTCTGACTGGGTTACCGGGCGTCGCTCACGAAGTATTGGCTTTTATGAAAAAAGTTTTCACATATCCGTTTTGGAAAGTTGGCCTCCAAGGCCAGGCTACGATGGGGTACCCTAGGGTCTGGCCTTTGATCCTGTGGCATCCCCATTATGATGTTGAGGCATCTGGGTCGCCTACTGAGGCTGCTCTGGGTCAACCGATTTCAGTGAGTGGAGTCATGGGTGTAGAGGGATGTTGAAAACCGGCCTCCACGGTTGCTTGTAACGTTGCCCGGTTTCTGGGAAGTACCCACTTAAAAGGGTGGCAGGCAAACGCACGGTAACTTTTCAAGGCCAGTGTGCGACGACTTAGAACCCATTATTGCCCAGATTGTGAAGGACTTCGGTGGCTGTCAAGTCACACTCCTTTTGTCCTTAAGTTGGTGTGTCTTTTTTCTGCCTCACCTACACCTGTGGTGTGGGCATTCAATCCACAGAGTAACACAGCCTCCCCAACGTACACACGTCACGATTACACGACTCGCACTTTGTAACGTGCAGATATTCCTGCGGGGAGCACTACGCGCTTACCCTGGTTTTAGGCAAGATCCTGCCGTAAGTACTCGTATGTACTCTCTCTCTCTCTCTCTCTCTCTCTCTCTCTCTCTCTCTCTCTCTCTCTCTCTCTCCTCCTTATTTAGTCACGTTTTTGTTACCTTCAAGCATTGTTTCCCAGGATGGAGGGTAACCACGCCAGGAAAGCAGACGTGTGCTTGCTGTGTCCTGGGGAAACACTAGCCATCGCTGCACCCACACACACACACACACACACACACACACACACACACACACACACACACACACACACAGAGAGCCGGCAACATTGAGGCAGAGCGGACGCCTGGGTGAGTGATGGGTTATTGAGAGAGGTCGAGCGGCCGGTCCCTCACCAATCTGATGCCCCTCGTAAGCCGCTTGTGGCGGTCTAATCTCTACAGTTTATGGCTCTGTGGGCAGGCCGGATGTTGTGTGTGTGTGTGTGTGTGTGTGTGTGTGTTACCGGACTCTACCTGCACGTGGTTACGCCACAAGTGAAGAGTCACTTGGCTGAGTTTATCTCACTTTCAGTGGACAAAAGGAAATGCAGTATCGTCATGAAACTTTTCGCTCTAAAGGAATCCATCATGTCCTTGCTACTGATTGTAGTGCAGCCATAAATATGCGAAGGTATGATTGAGTATTTCATGTATATTATTAGCTAAATGCTTTAGCGAGGTATTGCCAGGAACCAAAATACGGTATCCTACTTGCACCAGTTTACATATGTTCTACCGACGCCACACTCGCTCTTACCACGACAAAGCCCCACAGCCCCTTCGCAAGCCCTAGCTCAACCCAGTGACCGCACGCCGGCCCCCATATACCACATCTTTCCAGCTCATATGATTCATCGCAGGCCTTCTTCAGTCCATCTTTCCATCCGCTGCTTGGGCTTCCTGTCTCCCGTGCTTCCACCACTACTTCTGACACATTGATCCCCTTTGTGAATCTCTCATCCATCATCATCACCATATGTCCAAACCACTGTAAGTGACATACCCACATGCCCTTACGAACACTGATTTGTGCTACCAATCACTACTTAATACGCCGTAGGTTTAGCTCCTCTTTTCTTCCTCCCTGTGACACTTCGTCTCCCATGGTTCCATCCACCACCACGTACACTCACAGGTACGTAAACCACTTCAGGTCTTAACTTACTCTCACATTTATAGCATCCTGTCTCGCCTTCCAGCTTCTACAGTTTCTCTTTAGAGTCTGCCACCAGATCTGTGACATCTGCAAACACCGTCTGATTCAGCTCCCGCGCTTCCCGCTCCCAGCATTCGGCAGGCCTGCCTCTTGTTCCACGACCCTCGCATTTACCTAATTAAACATTCCGTCCATAAAAAGATCAAACAGCCACGGTGACATCACACATCCCACCTTCACTTGAAATCACTCCCCCTCTTTTCTTCTTGCTCGCATACATGATTTACTTTCCTGGTAAAAAGTCTACCCTGCTTTTTAGTATCTTTTCAGTTACTCCACATATCTGCAGCACCTTTCATAATGCATCTCTGTCGACCCTGTGTCTGTTGGCTCTGGGATCTGTCTTTGGCAATTTTGGTCCTTTCCTGCTGGGTATCTCCACAATTTCTCTGATGGCTGGAGGAACTTTCATGTCGGGGTATCTCCACAATTTCTCTGATGGCTGGAGGAACTGTATTAAGTAACTTTGGCCCCTGGATATGTAAATGTTTTACCTTGTTGCATTTGGTGCACCTTTGCTTTTCCAGTGGTAACATTGTTTATTACCACGATTTTGTCTTCAACAAGCAAATCGGGAAGAACAGTTACCTCTTCGAAAAAGATGGCGGGTTGGATTATATATGGACATTGAGTGGGGAAAAACAGCCAAACCTGATGATGCTTTGTAAGGCACTGCTACTCTCCTGTATAGAATACATCCGCGTGCTGACATGATCTTTAAATCTTTAACGGAAGGTGAAACTGTAGAGTTGGAAACCATGCAGAGATCTCTCGCGACCCATATTGTTACTGCGGAGGAGCTGAACCTCTGGGAACGACTGAACACACCGTACTCTGTAGTTTAGGTTCTTATCAGTGTCACTGCGGGGTGTTCCAATTATTTTTTTTTCCTCCCCACACTAACTCTGTATTGTCGCCCGCCCTGGAAAGTGATGTTAGCACAAGGTGGTATCGTGTATGGCAGAGTAGTATTGTGCGGAAGAGCGTCCTCACTTGTGGTGCTCGTCTCGTCATAGAAAGGTGCGAAACACCCAGCCTGCCATCATCGTGGAAGGGACAACTTGCTGCTCTTGTTTGTGTTAATTGAAGGTAAGGTCATCACGCACTATCATCATTCCGATGGTGCGCGCTTGTGTCGTTGTTGGGTATTTCCTCTCTGCGTACTTTGTGCATTTCTTGAGTTTCCCCACAGCGAAGGAGTTGGAAACTTCATTCTTAATTGAGGATTTTGTCATCTGTTTCCCTGTGGAGGATACGATCCTTTTTGTGTCCGTGTTACCTCGGTGTCGTCTGAGGATGGTTGCTACCTCCAGAGGTGGCTTGTGTTTACGTCTGCGTCCCAGACAGAGGGAGCCTGAGGGCTGAGCGACCGCCTCCCCCACACTCGCTGCTGGAGTCCGCCTCGGCAGATATTTCTCCTCCACCTCGCACGGGTGGAGGCGGAATTTATTAGTGTCCTGGCCGCCGCGCGCGGGGTCCCGCCCCTTGATAAATGCCCGCCCAAATGAAATTCCAGATCGGCCAGGTCTGTCCCCCCCAACCTCCTCTCCCTCCGGCCTGGCTGCAACCTCCTCCCCTCCTCGGCTGTTTACAGTACATAGAGGGGGGGGGGGGGGGGGAAGCCAACAGGTAGGCTGTTACCCCCAACCTTCCTTCCTCCTCCCAACATCCTTTTCCCCCCCTTTCTATCCCCTCACCCCCCCTCTTTCTCTTACTCTCACCCTCCCCCGTTATCCTCATCCACCTCCCATCCCCGCCCTTTATCCTTGTCACTTGTGTGTTTCCCACTCTTCCTTATGTCGTATTTTATGATTAATTTCTCCTCCATTACTCGCCGCCAAGAGCCTCTCATTTTCCCTCTTCCTGTCCCTTCCATTCCCCCCCAACCCCACCCTGTCGGCCTCCCTCACACACACACACACACACACACACACACACACACACACACACACACACTCTCTCTCTCTCTCTCTCTCTCTCTGTTCACCAGCTCGTAATTCACAGCGAGATTTTAGAAGAAAATATATCAGATTCCTTTCGAAATCTTGGCTTAGGAGGTTTAACGAAACTTGTGTTGTCGTAGTATGTTTGAGCAGCGGTGGTTATGTACAAGCTTCTCCCGCGAGAAGTGCAGAGGATGAGCCAAGTGAAGGTAGGGACACAACATGGACCAGAGACCCTCCCTTGGGTGAGGATTACTGCAGTACAGGTCTCGTGTGCTGACGGAACGTGGCACCGAAACACATTATTGGATTTAGTGACCATCGGGGAGCAAAACTCCGGCTTAAATTTGTGAAGAAGAAGAAAAAAACGACAGTTTTGTTGGTTATCTGTATTTGAAAACGGCGAGTTTTATAAGACTTCGACTCGTCAGAAAACACAAGACGCTGGTGACTTCGAGTATTATGTTGGAAACCCATGTATGCCGGTGGAGGTAGATGTACGGCAGAGTGATGTTGGCAACAATGTTTCTTGTGTAAGACGGACAGATTGTATGAGACGAATAGCTTGTATAAGACGGACAGCTTGTGTAAGACGACCAGCTTGTGGAAGGGAGGCAGCTTGTGGGAGACGGCGGCCAGCTTGTGTGGCTTGGCTTCCTGTGTAACTTGTGTGTGAGGTGGGCGGGTTGTGTAAGTGTAGGCAGCTTGTGTGAGCAGAGTGATGAAGGTAAATAACAACATGGGTACTAATTATCAACCTGTACAAATTAACCTAACCAAGAGTTATGAATGGAATGTTTTGACGCTGCGTGAGTGGGGGGAGAGCTAATTGCTAAAGTTTGAAGGTGATTGTGAGATTAAGCAGTCCTTAGTACTAATTACTCGAAGGTAGTTAGATGCACTTACCTCTTTCACAGGCCTACGTGCCTCTCTCTCGCCGTCAGAAATGACTAGTGTAATGGAGGTGACATAAACACAGGTCGCTAACTGTGTTCCTGAAACGTCAAGAACGTGTGGACGAGCGTCATTCCTCCCTGAACAGTTACCTTGGTTGATATCAGACGGGAAGTGTCGTAAGGATTACAACGTCTCTGGTCCTTTACGAGGAGGAGAGAGGCAGGAGTGTGTTGCTTTGAGAGAGAGAGAGAGGGGGGGGGGGGAATTGGTGGTACTGTTGTGGCTAGGACCGTGGTGGACGGTTGAGGCTAGGATCGTGTTGGATGGTGGAGGCAAGGATCTAGTTGGATGGTGGAGGCTAGAACCTAGGTAGATGGTCGAGGCTAGGACCGAGGTTGATGGTCGAGGCTAGAACCTAGGTGGATGGTCGAGGCTAGGACCTAGGTGGATGGTCGAGGCTAGGACCTAGGTGATTAGATTTCCGAAAAACTTAGAAAATATAGATGTACCAATAGGAGAATTGATCATAGATTTAGCATATCTCACAAAACGGATCTGTACCCCACTGGGAGAAAAAAAGAAAGATGATAAAGAAAGGAAAAAGAGGAAAGAATGAATAAAGAATATAGGAAAAGAAGAACGTGGTAACAGGGAATGAGAAGACGGGAACAAGGGAGGAGCGACACTAAGGAGGAGTTGTATAGAAACAGACGGAACGGAACAGAGACAGACAGACGTACAGAATCCTGGGACTTGGGAGCAACAAGACGAGACAACGTGAGGGAAGGGAGGGGGTGTACCTGACGCAAGAACTTGCAAGACCGTCTCACAAAACATCCAGGATAAAAAGTTATGAAGTTACACAACAGAGGCAAGAAGAAGAAGAAGGAGAGAGAGAGAGAGAGAGAGAGAGAGAGAGAGAGAGAGAGAGAGAGAGAGAGAGAGAGAGAGAGAGAGAGCGTGTGTGTAGAAATCTCAGCATTCTTTTTACAGTTTCCCACTTTTCGTGGGGTAGCGGTCTGGCAGGCGGGAAGGTTTAGCGGACTTTATTCTGGGGTCCTTGAGGAGACGAGGGTGGCCGAACCACACACACACACACACACACACACACACAAACGTGTCGTCTCTGACGTGAACCTTTTGTATCTTAGACTGAGACCAGAGCGCTATACGGCCTGAGAGAGAGAGAGAGAGAGAGAGAGAGAGAGAGAGAGAGAGAGAGAGAGAGAGGAGTTGCGGGTCACCAGGCGAGGAGAGGACGCCCCAGAGCGTACTCCGTCCAAGCTTCCAGGACGCTCATCACCTTTCTCAACAGTCCCTCGCCTTCTTGTCCACAACGCAACACAGTATTCTTATCTCCAGCACCAGCAAAATTTAGAGCCCCTGCCTTTCCAGCCCCTCCATATTTAATCTCCTCTGTCCCAGAAATTCTCTCCCTCGCAAAGGAATAAGTATTTCCAACATTCCAGTCCTTAACACTCCCACACTGTCCTGCCCACCTACTTTCAACTCGTGATATCATCCAACTTCCCAGTCCCAACTTCCCCAAACTTTCCAGACCCTCCTTTTCCTGCCCCAAGCGTCCCAAAAATGTCTCTTACCCCTCCAGTTCCAGCCCTGATTATCTCCAGACGTCTACTGTACGATTCCGCACCCCACTGAAAACGCCCAACCTCAACGAATCCAGACTTTGCAGACCCTGTGTTTCCAGACATTCAGAAACAACCCTCCCTATCCCCTGCCACCTCTCTGTCGCTCGATCCAGCCACTCCTCTTCTTGTGCGTCTCCACACAGCTTTGACATGGAAAATTGTCTGAAGTTTTTAGGACCAGGAGAGGTTTCTACGGGCACTCGAGAGCACAGACTCTACGGGAGTGTCGGAAGGCATAGGCCACTAGGCAGTCAGAAGCATGAGTTTCCAGAGACAGCCGAAGGCATAGGTTCTTTGCGATAGTCGAATACATGATGTGTCAGGGTCGGTGGCCGGCACTAACCCTCCGTGGCTGAGGATTTTATGTGGACTGTGCGGTCCAGTCGTACATCTTGCGTTCACTCTGCTCCCTCTCATTCACAAGTCTTGGACCACTGCAGCCATCTTCTGTGGTGTAGTGCAACCTCGGAACAACGCTTCTGCAAGATTGTTCTCGCACATTATTCTGACCCGTACCACATTACCACATTATTCTGACCCGTACCACATTACCACATTATTCTGACTCGTACCACATTACCACATTATTCTGACCCGTACCACATTACCACATTATTCTGACCCGTACCACATTACCACATTATTCTGACCCGTACCACATTACCACATTATTCTGACCCGTACCACATTACCACATTATTCTGATCTGTACCACATTACCACATTATTCTGACCCGTACCACATTACCACATTATTCTGATTGTACCACATTATTCTATCATTTGACCTATTTCCCTTTCCCTCCCCCCTTCCCTTTCTCCAGTTGGCTTTAAAAAGAAAAACTGGCGCATTTCCTTCGGCCTAATTCTTGTGCCCTACTCGCGCGTCCGCCACCAAGCGTCACCACACTGTGCCACAATTTGTTCCACGGACCACCGTGTTCAAGTGCCCGCCACCACACTCGGTGCACAGGTCGGCGTACCTTCTCCTCCTGTATTCCTTCCACTGACGCCACTGTTCTCATCACCAGTTCCACTCCTTCATCCTGCCGTCATGCCCGCTCCTGCTTCTCTATAGTTTTGACCAACATTCCCGCTCTTGTTCCTCTACCATTCTTTTTTATCACCATTCTCACTCCCACGCACCCAACGTCTCATCACCATTTCTCACACCATTTCCAGCCACCAGTTTCATCGTCCCCGCTCGTGTTACGGACTCCACACTCACTACCATTCCTCATAGTTGTGAGTGTGTGGACACCTGCTCATTCTAACGTGCGAATGTTCAGCTCCCATGTATGTAGTTATACCCACGGAACATATCTTACACATTCACACTGAAGCCAAACACACGAGTGGACTTTCTCTCCATTTCCTCAAACTTCCCCTCTCCCTATCCCTCCCCTAACCTCCCCCGTAGCTTTTGGCTCGCTTCGTAAGGGTCAAGCCAATGATGCGCCATCATAACTAAAGGTTGTACCGTCGTGCTCGAGGGTCGTACCTCTGTGTTCAGGGGGTCTTACGGGCGTGCTCGAGGGTCGTACCTCTGTGTTCAGGGGGTCTTACGGGCGTGATCGAGGGTCGTACCTCTGTGTTCAGGGGGTCTTACGGACGTGCTCGAGGGTCGTACCTCTGTGTTCAGGGGGTCTTACGGGCGTGATCGAGGGTCGTACCTCTGTGTTCAGGGGGTCTTACGGGCGTGCTCGAGGGTCGTACCTCTGTGTTCAGGGGGTCTTACGGTCGTGCTCGAGGGTCGTACCTCTGTGTTCAGAGGGCCTTATGACGGTTTATGCCGGGAGGGGATGGGGGTTTAAGTACCTATTAATCTCGCGACTGAAGAATTCCAGTTTGCTCCTCGGGGAGCCAGACCTTGGGACAGGGGTTCGACTCCCGTAGGTGGCATTTCGCCCCAGAGCAGATGTAGTTTTATTTCACAGTTGCTGCAGCAATCTGCATAATTCCATACCTGACGTAATTACCATGAACTGCGCTGCAATGGAGGCCCATTTGAATAACAGTGAGATTTGCATAATTTTTTTTCGCTAAAAATAAAGTTTCATTGTAAGTAGGGTAGGGTGCATGTGGGGTAGATAGTAGAATAGGGTGTACCTGTGGTAGATGGTAGAGTAGTAGGGTGTTCTTGTGGTAGACGGTAGGGTAGGGTGCATGTGGGGTAGATAGTAGAATAGGGTGTACCTGTGGTAGATGGTAGAGTAGAGAGTAGGGCAGGTTGCCTGTGGTAAACAGTAGGCTTGGGTGTACCAGGGGTAGACATTAGGGTAAACTGTACCTGTGGTAGATGTTAGGGTAAGCTCTACCTATGATAGACATTAGGGTAAGCTGTACCTTTGCGAGACATTAGGGTAAGCCTTACCTGTGGTAGACATTAGGGTAAGCTCTACCTATGATGGTAGAAGGGTGACGTGGTGCTCGTGAGACGGACGGGGTCATTATGCTGGGTCCTGGAGAGCGAAAGGTAAACAGCAGCGGACGATTCTATCTGCAAAGTGCACGTTCCGGAAACTCTCTCTCTCTCTCTCTCTCTCTCTCTCTCTCTCTCTCTCTCTCTCTCTCTCTCTCTCTCTCTCTCTCTCTCTCTCTCTCTCTCTCTCTCTCTCTCTTTCAAACACACACACACACACACACACACACACACACACACACACACACACACACACACAGCCACCTACAGTCTCTTACTTCATCGCCTGTGATGATCCTCCTCTTTCCCTGCCCGCGTTCACGTGCTGTGGGTTCCTCCTCCTCCTCCTCCTCCTCCTCCTCGCCTTTCCTCCCTCAGCTCCCGGGCGTTCCTCCACGCCCACAGGTAACCCTCCCCCCTCTCTACCCGTCCAGGTGTGCACACCCCTCCAAGTGAGTAGACACTTACGCCCCTCCAAGTGTCACCACCTATGTAAGTGCTGCAACCCTCCAAATTACTCCTAGCGCCCCCAACCCCCCACCTCTGTATGTGACCCCCCCTCTTCTCAACTCCTCCAAGTGTCCCAACCTTCAGGTGTCCCCTCCCCCCCAGCCTTCAAGTACTATTGCCCCTCCAAGCGCCTCCTCCAAATGCCCCCCTACCCCTCGTCCAGTTGCCCCTATCCCTCCTTGTCCCCTCCCCCCCTCCATCCCTCCCATCCCTCAAGGCTCCCCCACCCTTCCAAGTGATCCCACTGGTCCAAGTGTCCTAACCCTTCAGGGCTCCCTCCACCCCTCTAGTCGTCTCCCCCCATCATGACACTCTCATTCCTCCCCTCCACTTCGCCAGGAACCTCCACCATTAACGTGCCAGTGTCACGGGCCGGAGATAACGCCCCCTCATAAACCTTCTGAAATTAAAACTGAGAAAGTAATTACTGAAGAAATATAATGTTTCACCGCTGGCTCTGGCCAGCCTCTGACACCCTCACCAACCCTGGCACTATCTCTCTCCTCCAGCACTTGCTTCCAACACTGGCACGGTCTCTCTCCCTCAGCTTTTGTTTCCACCCTTGGCACTGTCTCTCTCCGACGGAGTCTCCATCCTGACCTCATCTCCCTTCTTTAACACTGCCTCCATCCTGGCACTGTCACCAGTACCCCATGGCACCCCGAGCTTGTCTCTCTCCCTGATTGTAAAGTCACGATTCTGGCACTCATCCCTCCTTAGCATTCTCCCCCCGACCCTCCCCACCCTTGCCCTTCCCCATGTACTGCCCCTTCACCAGCAAGGCACTGTCACCTCCTCCACTCTCGCAGCTCTTTCCTTCAGCCTGGCACTGCTGTATGACACTGTCCTCTCAGCTCTGTTTTCCTCCCACACAGCGTTGTTGTTGTTGTTGTCCCTGGTACTGGCCCTCCTTCCATTGGCACTAACTTTCTTCACCGTGGCACTGGCCCTCACCATCCCCTTGACACTGGCCATCTTCTTACCCTGGCGCTGTCATGGCCTCCCTGCCCAGTAATGTTTACTTTTACTCTGTACTACCTGGGCACTGTCATTATTGCCCCCCACCTCCTCCGTCTTTGAGTACCTCCTCTCTCTCTCTCTCTCTCTCTCTCTCTCTCTCTCTCTCTCTCTCTCTCTCTCTCTCTCTCTCTCTCTCTCTCTCTCCCACCCCCCACCCCCCCGTTGTGCTCATGACACTGTCACTGCTGATGTCTCCCTCCCATCCTGAGGCCTATCTCTCTTCCTCTTCCTTCCTCCATCACCACCCATCTCGAGGCCCACTTCTCGCCCACTCCCACCCATATCACTGGCCCCTTCTCTCCCCACCTCACAGGCTGCACCTACCATTTCCTCCTCCTCCTCAACCTCCCCTCGAGTTTCCATTTCCTCCACTTTTCTTTTTTTCACCTTTCCCATTCGAGTGTTTGAAATCTCCCTTCCCCTCCATTCATTTGGACCTCACCCATGGCTAAGGATCCACTTCCCTAACCCCCATCCTTTCCCTCTTCTTCTCTAAGGTTTCCCTCAACCTGATTCTTTCCTTGTCTCCCCTGTCCAGGTCTCACCCTCCCTCCCTTCCATCCTCCTCCCACCTTCCCTCTCATAAACCCACCCCGACCCCTCTTTACGACCCCCCGAAAAAAATTTAATTAAATTCATTTTATGACCGGATGTCTCGTGCTGTTAGTTGACCGATGAATTAGATCATCATCTTAGGTATTTTTCTCTCAGACTTTGGCTCTCAGAAATATGCCATGGCGTCAGATTGACGGCTCAGGTCAAGTGTTCAGATCTCCTGCTGTACACTTACAAAGACGAAAAAGCTCTCGGCATTTGATAACGGGTTGTCAGGTTGTAGTGGCGGCAGCAGCCAAGGTCGCCCCCCCCCCCTAGGAGTGAGATCGGAGTTGCAATACCGAGGCACAGGTTAGTATTTACCGTGAGCTTGGGGTCTGGAGCGGCAGGTGGGGCCAGGACCGGAGGAACAGTTCGTGTAACAAAAGAGAATCGGGAATTAGTGTATGGCCTCAGGAACCCTGGAGGGACCGTTTCATAGTAGGGCGTCGATCGTAGTCACGTGCACCACCGTCGCCTCAGGGTTGGGCCTCTTGTGTGGATGTAGGAAAAGTCGCCTATGGCGTGGCTGTAGCATCGAAGAGGAAGTGTTCACTTTTCACTTAAAATATAGGCAGTTGTATTCCCATTGTCTGTATGTGTGTTACCGAACTCCGCCGGCAGTCGCAGCACCGCGAGCGAAGAGTCGCCATCGGTCTGGATGCATCAACAACGCCAGCGGAAGGTAGAGAGTATACCCAGTCATAGAGGACCTCTTCGCCTGAGGGAGGTCCACCGTACCCAGCTCAGCCGCAGGAGCCCCATAAAAGAGACCCTGGCCTTACATAATAATAATATTACAGACCATCACTGCTGGGGCGGGAGACGGCAGGGGAAACCCAGGGCTACTCACCACTGCCGCAGTGGTACCATAACAGTACACCGGAGAGGCTCATATACCAAAGTAATTGTGATTGCCTTCAGATGGACGACGGTCGTAGACGGACGGGCGGCCGGCCGGCCTGCCTGGTGCACGGACGAACCATCCGACAGGTGGTCATGCTGCACCGGGTGTGTGTGTGTGTGTGTGTCACCGCCTGGGCGGGTGCTGGAAGCTCTGGGGATGGAAGTGGTCTGGAACATCTGAAGAAAAAGTTAGGAGGGCTAATGAGCATTTGGACGCTGAAGAAGGATTTTAAAGGTGGTTTAATTGAGCCATTAGACTTTACTTGCAGGCCCATACGGGCGAGTTATGGGTATGTGAGTGTTATGGATAGTCCATCAACCATAACCTTCTATCAGCGCCCGTCAATCTTCACCAAGAAGCTGCTGTTGAAGAGTCGTGTCTCTGGATTGTCCTCATTAGCAGAGAGTCGTTTTGGGATGGGTGTTGGTGAAGCTGTCGTGGTGAAGGAGTGTCCGATCCCTCCCAACTGGTTTCCCCAGATGGAGATATAGAGTTGGCGTGTGGGGGAATGTGTCTTGCTTAGCGTTGCTGGAAGAGGTTCAGGTCTCGTGTGTGGGATAAATCTTTTCCCGGCAGAGTTCTAAAGTCGTTATTTCTGGAACTGGCATTGTCCCAAGTCACTTTGTCCGGAATTCTTAGTTCGCGTCTTTCTAGACGGTCTCAACACATACAAAGGCTACCTTCTACCCAGAGGCGTAGTGAGGGCAGTGGACCTATTATGCTTGGTACTGAGGGGAGGGGGGGGGAATAGATATTCATCCATTAATCGTCTCGCAATGGTAAATAACCGGTGATTACGTAAGTGATTACGGGAGACTGTGTAATCACCCAATTGGTGATAGTGGCCCGCTACGTCAGGCGCGACAGTGCGATAATTACACCCCCGTCAGGGCTCACTGATCATATACATTTCTTCTTTGTCGCTGTGGCCACGGGCTAGAGACTAAGACGTCTCGTATACACAGAAGGTTTTAGTGGGATTGGTGAGGTGGGGTTGTAATGTCCTATCGTGAGGCCACCTGTTGGATCCAGGTCTGTTATTATACGGGATCGTATTGTCTGACGGTGGCGCAGTGAATTAAACCGCGGTGTTGTAGTACGCGAAGGATGAATTAGACGTGGTGTGATTTATTCTTCAAAGAGATCTACTGGAGCATTTAGTTCCTCTACAGCCATGACTTGATGTATCTTCTGTTAAATCTATACCATTAAAAGCCGCTCCATGTCTTCCTTTTGTCTATAGACACGCTGAGGAATTTGCCAAACACACAATGACTAACCCCCATTTGGCTGCTTGGATGATATACTTTGGGATGATATGTTATTCTTCTGAGAGAACAACATTGGAAGTATGAAATGGAAGAAAATGTTGGAGTTGATTGGTTCTTCCACGGAATAATGCTATTCCGCCGTTCTCAGAGAGCGAGTAGACGAGGACCTGAATCCGTTAGTGCTACTTAATTTTTCTACTTCTCTAGATTGAACATAGTTCAGTCATTCTACAGCTCTTGATTGAAGTGTTCAGTTATTTTACAGCTTTCAGTCATTTTACCGTCACGGGTTGAATAAAGTTCAATCAATCTTCAAAAATGTTGTGATATTCTTTCTCCCTTGCGTAATCCTGAGATGTCAGGTTATCCTACGTTATCCTGGAGTGCTAAGTTATGCAGTGTTATCCTTAAATGCTGAGTTATCCAACAGTTATTTATCCCGCGATAAGAGGTTAACTTCGATTATCCAGTAAGTTGTATTATTCCACAAGGTTCCATCCTATTTCTTTCGCCATATTTTCCCAGTAGCTGTTGAATTAACCCGCTCTACTCACATTCTTCTGCCGCTTATTACTTCACGGTCTTGACTTGACATCCTGTTGCTGTATGATTCCACTCTTGTGTGATACAGTAGAGCAGCATTATCCCAGATGTATTGTCATCTTTTGGGGCCTTTAACGCCAGAGTATTATTTTAAGATCTGCACGACAGGATTGTAGTATCCTAACATGTCATTCTCTGAGGGTATTGTATTATCTAGTAGCTGTAGTAGGCTGATGTATAAATCCTTGTATTTTGGTCATTTTTCATATTGTTGGGTCCTCCTGTATTGTTCCATGAGAGATTTATCGTCTGGTGCCGTGTTATCCTTCGTGGATGAGTTATCTTGTTCTTGTGTCCTTTAGTGCTATCCTATTCAAGTCATGATGCAGTACTGCATAATCCTAGATTTATTCCTCCTGTGTTGTATGATTACACTGCTTATTGTCATCCCAGTGTTGTATTAACCTAGTTTATCATCATTCTAATGATATCCCAATCCTTTTAGTAATCATAACTATCCTGATGTGTTATCTTTATGCTGGATAGTTGTAGCGTCTTGATGATAATGATAAGTGTTGATATCATCTTTACGTCTCTTGTTTCTCACACTCGTGTAATTGTTCTTGTTATTCAACTTATATTTTTTTCTTCTCATTGTGTTGTTGTGGTGATATACATCATCCTAGTGGTGTTGTAAACAAATATTATCCACTTTTGAAATGGTGTTGGTTACGTACATTTCCCATATTTTTCTTCCCAGTCTTTTCTTGTCTTCTTCGTTACGTACCTTCCCAAGGTTTTTCTTTATTTTTTTTTTCCAGTCCCCTCATCTTGCTTCATCCCCTAGGCTGTATCATCTTAGCCATGTATCATCCGCTAGTAGCGCCATCATCCTGCATTATCATCCCGCCTCGCTCTGCTCCTCCCCCTGCATGGGCCGCAGTGTTATTATCCCCAGGAGAGCCTCCGAAGCCAGTGTAAGACGCTATTCGTGTACTGAAGTAAATCATGCGACCACTGCTAGAGCCCCTGGCTCCAGGACCTAACTTCAGGGCCGGTTAATCCTCAGGGCTTAAGGGGAAAATCCCCTCCAACGCCACCACATTTACCCCCCCACCCTTCCTTCCCCACGAAGTCCCCAGTCTCCCAAACTCATGCACAGCCCCCAATCTTCCCCACCCCCTCACACTCCCCAGTCTTGTGTAGCTTGGGGGACTGGGGCAGCGACGGGTAGTAGTTCTGGGAGTTCGATAATGAGGTGAGGGTGTGGGTGGTGGGAGGAAGAGGAGGAATTACCATGGCATTCCCTGGGAAGGTCGATGGCATCGTCAGGGAAGGACACGGGCTGTAGACCCATCATGGTTCAGCAACTCGATATCTTGGGGTCAGTGGCTTTCCCTCGTGATGTTAACAACACATTGTCATTCATGACCACAAGGCCTTCATTCCTAGCTGCAAGTTTTTCCTTTTTTCAAAACCAGAGGAGATCCATTCATAACTACAGGGATTTCATTCATCACCACAAGATAGCTGCAAGTTTTTTTTTCTTTTTTCAAAACCAGAAGAGGTCCATTTAGAACTACAAGGGTTTCATTCATAACCACAAGATTTTTCTTTCATAACCTCAGGGATGTGATTCGTAACAACTAGGGGTCATTCGTATCCACAAGGGTTTCATTCATTACAACGGTTTCATTCGCAACAACAAGCTTCATTCATAACCATAAGAAATCCATTCATGACTACAAGAGATTCATTCATAACCGCAAGTTTCATTCATAATGATAAGGATTTAATTCATAACAACAAGAGTTTTATTCATAACCACAAGTTTCATTCATAACAACAAGGGTTTCATTCATACCACAAGTCACTCTTAAGTTTTATTCATAATCACAAGTTTCATTTATAACCACAAGTTTCATTCACAACTGCAAGAGATTCATTCATAACCACTAATTTCTTCATAACCATAAGTTTCATTCACAACCACAAGTTTCATTCATAATTACAAGAGATTCATTCATAACCACTAGTTTCATCATAACCATAAGTTTCATTCATAACCACTAGAGTTTCATCATAACCATAAGTTTCATTCATAACTACAAGTTTCATTTATAACCACAAGAGATTCATTCATAACCACTAGAGTTTCATCATAATCACAAGTTTCATTCATAACCACAAGTTTCATAACTACAAGAAATTCATTCAAAACCACAAGAGTTTCATTCATAACCACAAGTTTCATTCGTAACTACGAGATTCATTCATAACATTGGGTTTCATAAGTAATTCATAAGAGGTTTCATTCATAACCACAGGACATTCATTCATAACCACAGGACATTCATTCATAACCACAAGACATTCATTCATAACCGCAGGACATTCATTCATAACCACAGGACATTCATTCATAACCACAAGACATTCATTCATAACCACAAGACATTCATTCATAACCGCAGGACATTCATTCATAACCACAAGACATTCATTCATAACCGTAGGACATTCATTCATAACCACAAGACATTCATTCATAACCGCAGGACATTCATTCATAACCACAAGACATTCATTCATAACCGCAGGACATTCATTCATAACCACAAGACATTCATTCATAACCGCAGGACATTCATTCATAACCACAAGACATTCATTCATAACCGTAGGACATTCATTCATAACCACAAGACATTCATTCATAACCACAAGACATTCATTCATAACCACAAGACATTCATTCATAACCACAAGACATTCATTCATAACCGTAGGACATTCATTCATAACCACAAGACATTCATTCATAACCACAAGACACTCATTCATAACCACAAGACATTCATTCATAACCACAAGACATTCATTCATAACCACAAGACATTCATTCATAACCACAAGACATTCATTCATAACCACAAGACATTCATTCATAACCACAAGACATTCATTCATAACAACGAGAGCTTCATTCAAACATTAAGTAGAGAGAAGGAAAAATACCCATTGTTCCCCAAGACGTGGACCCAGTGGTCGGTCTCCGGGGAGGGTCTTTCTGGTCGCCTGGGTCTTGGAGGAGGGCAAGATATTGTGGTGGTCGTCTGCGTCGTCAGGAAGGAACACGTAGTCGTATCTCAGTAGGGAGGCCCGGCTGTTGACCCACGCTAGAGAACTGGTTTGGTCCAGAGGGGTACGCGAGGAGCGGAGATGTGGTCCTGACGGTTATCTTGGCCTGAGGAAGTGGCCCTCATAGTTATCTTAGAGTTGTGTTCTTGACGGTTATCTTAGCCTGGGGAAGTGGTTCTAGCTGTTATCTTTGCTTAGAAAAATTGTCTTTAGCGGCTGACTTTGCCAGGAGAATTGGTCCTAACTGTTGTCCGTGGCCTAATAAAAGTGGTCCTAACATTTATTTTGACCTGAAGAAGTGGTTCTAACATTTATTTTCACCTGAAGAAGTGGTCCTAACATTTATTTTGACCTGAAGAAGTGGTCCTAACATTCATTTTGACCTGAAAAAGTGGTCCTAACTTTTATTTTGACCTGAAGAAGTGGTCCTAACATTTATTTTGACCTGAAGAGGTGGTCCTAACATTTATTTTGACCTGAAGAGGTGGTCCTAACATTTATTTTGACCTGAAGAGGTGGTCCTAACATTTATTTTGACCTGAAGAGGTGGTCCTAACATTTATTTTGACCTAAAGAAGTGGTCCTAACATTTATTTTGACCTGAAGAAGTGGTCCTAACATTTATTTTGACCTGAAGAAGTGGTCCTAACATTTATTTTGACCTGAAGAAGTGGTCCTAACATTTATTTTGACCTGAAGAGGTGGTCCTAACATTTATTTTGACCTGAAGAAGTAGTCCTAACATTTATTTTGACCTGAAGAAGTGGTCCTAACATTTATTTTGACCTGAAGAAGTGGGTCTTAACGTTTGTGTGGCACCATCATTAGTCTACCTTGAGGTTGGTTATGTCGTGATGGGAAACACCACTGGGAGTGTTGTCGTTCTTGGTATCATGGAGGAAAGTTAGACACGAAGGATTTTGTGAAGGTCAGAGCCAGGCTGTCGTGCCTGAAAGGCCTCACCGTTCGGCGTGCTTAGGGGGTCCTACCGGCGAGCTCGAGGGTCGTCCTGCTTGGCCTGCTCAGGAGTTCCCTCCGTCGTGCTCGAGAGTCGAACTATCGTGCCCAAACGTCGTACCATCGAGCTCAAGGAGTACTACCGCCGAGCTCGAGGGTCGTACCATCGTGCCCAAGGGTCGTAGCATCGTGCCCAAAGGTCGTACCATCGTGCCTAAGGGTCGTACCATCGTGCCCATGAGCAGATTAGTCTAACTCCTCGTTCACTCCTGAAGCGAGTCGGGAGTGACTTGAACATGACCTTCGACAAGCGCGAGACAACCCCCAGGCAGGAATGAATATATTGATGACCTTAGCCCTCTAGCGATGCCTTGACGTGCTACTGCTTTACCTCCGTGTCTTTCCTCCTCCGTTCTTACCAGCGGTCGCACCGGCGTGGCCTGCATTTTTGGTGTTACCCCGGTCGTAGGGAAATGTCAGTTTCCATCTCCAGCGATAAAAAGGTGTAAAGATTAACGTCTTGATAACTTCAAGGTTACACCAAGGTATGTTGGTATATCTGATGTGGTGTAGGTGTGTGTGTGTGCGAGTGTGTTATCTTGTGATGAGGTGTGTAGTACGTACCTATGTAGTCCGGTTGAGAATTCGCTGATGGTAATATGGCGCGGTGCAACTTTAATAGTCTCTAAGGCCCGCAAGTTATGATAACGAGGGAACTTAATTTTGGTAAATGAGATGAAAATGTCGTGCCGTGAGGGGAAAAGTTGCGTCTTGAAAGCGTGACTTTATTTGAATATATTTTACCCTTCCCTCCTCTGGTGGTGGGGGTTGGCTGGGTGGGTTAGGAGGGAGGCCCGCTGAAGTAACCATCACATCTCCTCCTCCACTGCTTCTGGAAGACGGATGTCCAACTGCCTGAGGGATGGGTTTGACCCCCTCAGCCACTGAGCGTCCTCTTCGTCCCCTTACCAGACCCTTGCATCAGTAGAAGCAGGACCTTAGGGCGTGTTGTGGGCCTGGGGACGACTCATCCAGAACCATTTGAGTTCTTTTTTTCTTCTTTTTTCTTTATTTTTTGGGTGGGAGCATTTGTCTTTGTTCGCTGGGAATCATTCTCGTTAGATGTGCGTTAGAACCTCATGCATGTTGTGTGGTCGTACGGGACGTGATGGTGTACAGACTTGTGGTCGTCTTTCGCTATCTCTTCAGACACGCCGTCTTCGGTCACTGTTGTCTTAGCACAAACATCCCGTCATCCGTCATTCTTTCTGTCTGCAACGTACCGTCTTCTGTCATGGTTTCTTTGTGCAGACATACCATCTTATGTCGCTTTTTCCTTGTGCATAGTCTTCTGTCACTCTTCCATTATGCAAACTTTCCGTCTTCTGTCGGTTTTCCACATATATACCGTCTTCTGTCACTGTTTTTTTTTTCTACAGATACACCGTCTTTGATTTTAATCTGTTCTTATGATTTCAGTCGGTGGGTTGAAATTATAGTGTTCCTGTAGTGTTGTTGGTCATGAGATGGCTGTACAAAGTCCTCGATCTGGAATAAGAATGGTCCCGAGGGTCCGCTGAGATCGCCATGGAACCATCCCAGCAACGCCTGGGGCCATGGTGAAGTCAGTCTGGGTGGGGGGACAAGGAGTCTTGGGGTACCTAGCGGTGGGCCGGCCGTAGTGGGACGGGGGGGTTGGAACGCTGGTCGCCCACGACAACACTAGATCCTCGAAAGCAAAATCTCCCAAATGAGAGGATTAAAGTGCGGTTATTGAGAGCGTAGTATCCTAATGATGGCTTTTAATTAGGGCCACGGACAGTAGAATCCCCTAATGAGGGGATTTAATTAGGGTTACTGGTAAAAGAACGCAGTTTTTGTTGGTTGATCTGCAATGGAAATGAGGAGAGTCAGTCGTGGTGGAGCAGACGTAGGGGGTGAGCGAGGCAGGGAGGAGCCAGAGGGGTGAGGGAGGGAGAGAGGGAGGGAACAGAGGTGTCAGTGGGAGGGAGGTAGGGGTAGGGAAGGTGAGAGGTATGTAAAGGAGGAGCGAGGGAGGCAGGGAGAGGGGTTGAGACAGGACGTGACCACTTTGTACCGTCCCATTATACCAAACTCCTTAGTAATGCTTCATTAGCCATGTCCCCTTCCTCTTCCACCGCTCCTTCCCTCCCTCCCCTCCCCTTCTCCAGCCATCGCTCGCTCACCCACTTCATCTCATCACCTTTTTTTTCTATAGGATTAGGTTAGAGAGAGAGAGAGAGAGAGAGAGAGAGAGAGAGAGAGAGAGAGAGAGAGAGAGAGAGAGAGAGAGAGTTTGGGGGGGGGGGGGTTACAACAGGGAAGAGGTTAGATGGACGAGAGTGTCAGCAAGTTTTTCACAAATTTTGTTTTGTTGCCTTATATCCCCTCCGGCAGACTTAGGGGGCGGGGTGGCATTGATGTTGCTTCTTGTTTGGTAAGGTTAGGGTAGGTAGCTTAGCTAAGGTAAGGTTAGGGAAGGTAGCTTAGCTAAGGTAAGGTTAGGGAAGGTAGCTTAGCTAAGGTAAGGTTAGGGAAGGTAACTTAACTAAGGTAAGCATTGTGTACATGTATGGACGGCTGGGGGGTTCCCTTAGTGCGTGGAGACTTCGTAAGAAACTATAGCGGCTCTGTCGCTCCACACTGATGGCCACGCCTCAGTTGATGAGTGGGTGGCAGATGACAGAGCCTGTGACCTCCCTGACGTAATAAACCTTAACCAGTACACTCGTTGAACTGGACGGTGAGGTCACGGGCTGTCACCTGCTACCCAGGGAAGTCATCGTGAGTGTGGGGCAACAGAGCCACTTCACTACTTCCCTGTTTGTTCGAGATTTAGACCTGGGTGTTGATGAAGCAGAGAGCATAGTCGGCGGGTCGTCCAGTGCTGGCGGTCAAACCACACAACCAAAGAAACTGTGTTTATACTGGTGTCCAGGTCTTGGTTATGTCTATACTGTGTGTCTATAATGTTTAGTTGTCCATGTTGTACCTCGGCGTTTTCGACGTTGGGGACCTTTCGTTTTGTGAGGGAGAGCAGAGGCCTCCCTGTATCGTGTGTGGCTGCAGCATGCGAGACACGGGGGCTTCTTGTGTGGGTATAGTGCTTTCACAAGGTATGGTTCTGGGCTCTCCAGAATCTCTGCTGAGTGGTCTTTCAACGTGTACCTCCCTCCCTTGCTTCCTCCTCCTCCTCCTCCTTTGTCCCTGTACTCACACTCATCGCCTTCCCCGACCTACCCCCTCCACCTCCTCCCATACCCCCTTACCCATTCACTCGCCCTTCCTCCTCCACCCCCCCTCTCTGTCCCCTTACCCCAGGTGTGTTATCTAACGCAATCAGCGAGCGAGAAACTGCGTGACAGAGATAGCGTCACGGCGGCAGCCATCAACCCTCGTAGCGGGTGACCCTGCTGTTTCTGGCCCCTCCCCTCCCCTCCATGAGGGCCATATTCCCATGCGTTTCAGAGGGACGACCGACCTGTTTGGCTTATAGCCTTGTGTGGTATCTCCTCGGGACAATAGATGCATCTCCTGATTGATATTTGTCTCGGGGGCTTCTTGCCGACCGGGGAACACGGGGTTCGGTCCTTTTGTTGCCGGCTATGTTGCCGTCTGTCTGTCTGTCTGTGTGTGCATGGTGATTTCAAGATGAAGGCGGCTCTCCTGCTCGGTGTGTGGCATGGCGGACCCTCGTGAAAACAACCCCGTCCTGGAAGAATTTCAAACGCGGGGCGGAAGTTCAAGTCCAGGTCCGGCGGCGAGGTCGCTGACGGGGAAAAGAGAAACGAGACGCGTTTGGAGGGTTGAACACGTGCAGTTATCAGCGACCCACACATTGTTTGTAGGGGTCAAAGGGTCAGGATATCACGGCCGGAGTAGGTCAACACAGGTCAAGTAGAAGGAGATGATACGATCCTCAACAGCGACACACTTGGAACCAGCTGTTACTCGTAGACACCAGATGTTTAACGTGTGGGGGAAGGGAGGGAGAAGGGATGGTTAATTCTACTGATAAAGGCAGTTATGTGGATAGATCCGGGTCTGTGGTCTTTCATTTTCTCCCATCGATACGAAACGGTCTTCAGTATGACTGGGGTTTGCGTCAACGACTGGAGGAGCCGTAAGACCCGTGAACGCGCTCCGATCGAGATACTGACCCGTGCATAGGATCCCGTAGCCTATATGTACCAGATTTGCGTGAGACTTGCTTAGCGTAGTGGCGTAATAGCTCCTTGTGTGAGAGAAACGTCTTGAGTTCAAGTATATCATGGCGGCATCGGACGCGCTGAGTGGTTGACGATTTGAACGGTCGATGATGTTCGAAGGGTTATGCTAGAGCAGCGTAGAGCACAAATGTTGTTATTCTTCATTGATTGTGTGCGTGTGTGTGTGTGTGTGTAGCCCCAGTGCCACAGTTCGCGTGTTCCTGCCCAGCTTGTCTGGGCCAGTATTTACATGGTACTAATTTACGATAATGGTAAAGCCTGTGACTTGAGTCTTACGTCTTTGCTTAATAACTGGTCTGGTGAAGGCTTCATCCCGTAGTGTGTGTGTGTGTGTGTGGGGTTCGTGTGACGCCTTAGTGACAGTCCTGCTTTCAGGGTGTGATGGGGGGGGGTTCTATTTTAGGGTTCCCTTTGTGTGTTTCATACTTACGAGGTCTAGTTATTTGGGGATCTTTAAAGGCGGGGTTCTTGTCTGGAGTTCTCTGAAGGCCGTTTTTTTTCTTTCTCTTTATCATGGTTCTGTAATGGAGTTCAGAGGTCTCTGGAGGGGATGGGCTGGGTGCTCGCTTAGGGTTCTGGGGGTCTCGATAGAGGTTCTCTTGAGATTTTCAGGGGGGCTGTGTATTCTGCAGGGGAGTAGGCGAAGTCCGCCGTAAGGAGAACTCTCGAACAGATTCCCGATTTTAAAGCCCCCAGAGAAAACCCCCCGACGTAGAACGCCCACCTTGAGAAAGCCAGTAGAAGAACTCCCACATGGAACGCGGAACCCCTACAGAGACCCCAGAGCCATTAAAGAGAGCCCAGAACCTCCTTCACCACGACGTCGCCATCCTTGAGCACGACAGAACGACCTAACTGTATGACGTCGTGACCTTTTTGACCTGACTGTAAAGGTGTCAGGTCATTGGCCAGGCCTTCAGTACAGTACGCAGGGGTCGTACCGTCGTGGCGCATAAGGGTAGTGGCATCGTCCAAAGGTCGTACCGTCGTGGTGCACAAGGGTAGTGGCATCGTCCAAAGGTCGTACCGTCGTGGTGCACAAGGGTAGTGGCATCGTCCAAAGGTCGTACCGTCGTGGTGCACAAGGGTAGTGGCATCGTCCAAAGGTCGTACCGTCGTGGCGCATAAGGGTAGTGGCATCGTCCAAAGGTCGTACCGTCGTGGTGCACAAGGGTAGTGGCATCGTCCAAAGGTCGTACCGTCGTGGTGCACAAGGGTAGTGGCATCGTCCAAAGGTCGTACCGTCGTGGCGCATAAGGGTAGTGGCATCGTCCAAAGGTCGTACCGTCGTGGTGCACAAGGGTAGTGGCATCGTCCAAAGGTCGTACCGTCGTGGTGCACAAGGGTAGTGGCATCGTCCAAAGGTCGTACCGTCGTGGTGCACAAGGGTAGTGGCATCGTCCAAAGGTCGTACCGTCGTGGTGCACAAGGGTAGTGGCATCGTCCAAAGGTCGTGCCGTAGTGGTGCACTAGGGTAGTGGCATTGTCAGAAAGGTTGTATCGTCATGTCATAGGGTTTGACAAGTCCTCCCACTTGGTCATGTGTTGTGACGGAAGTCCTCCCACTTGGTGATGTGTTATGACGGAAGTCCTCCCACTTGGTCATGTGTTGTGACGGAAGTCCTCCCACTTGGTGATGTGTTGTGACGGAAGTCCTCCCACTTGGTCATGTGTTGTGACGGAAGTCCTCCCACTTGGTCATGTGTTGTGACGGAAGTCCTCCCACTTGGTGATGTGTTGTGACGGAAGTCCTCCCACTTGGTCATGTGTTGTGACGGAAGTCCTCCCACTTGGTCATGTGTTGTGACGGAAGTCCTCCCACTTGGTCATGTGTTGTGACGGAAGTCCTCCCACTTGGTCATGTGTTGTGACGGAAGTCCTCCCACTTGGTCATGTGTTGTGACAGAAGTCCTCCCACTTGGTCATGTGTTGTGACGGAAGTCCTCCCACTTGGTCATGTGTTGTGACAGAAGTCTTCCCACTTGGTCATGTGTTGTGACGGAAGTCCTCCCACTTGGTCATGTGTTGTGACAGAAGTCCTCCCACTTGGTCATGTGTTGTGACGGAAGTCCTCCCACTTGGTCATGTGTTGTGACGGAAGTCCTCCCACTTGGTCATGTGTTGTGACGGAAGTCCTCCCACTTGGTCATGTGTTGTGACGGAAGTCCTCCCACTTGGTCATGTGTTGTGACGGAAGTCCTCCCACTTGGTCATGTGTTGTGACGGAAGTCCTCCCACTTGGTCATGTGTTGTGACGGAAGTCCCCCCTTCGTCGTCGTGTCCAGAGCAGCCGAAGATAACGGGGTTCGTGTTCTGGCAGACTGGCTATGATGGTCGTTTTGATTTGTTTGAGGAGACGCATCGCGTCGCAACCTTGCTTTCTTCTTTTTTCTTGTAAGTTGATTTGACCAAGGAAAATCAGTGAGGGATAAGCTGAACTTACTGAAGATTGCTTCAGACTTAACAGTGTAAGAGTTCGTATCTATATATATCATTATATATATATATATATATATATATATATATATATATATATATATATATATATATATATATATATATATTTTTTTTTTTTTTTCTTCTTTTTTTAAACTATTCGCCATTTCCCGCGTTAGCGAGGTAGCGTTAAGAACAGAGGACTGGGCCTTTGTGGAATATCCTCACCTGGCCCCCCTCTGTTCCTTCTTTTGGAAAATGAAAAAAAAAAAAAAAAAAAAAAAAAAATATATATATATATATATATATATATATATATATATATATATATATATATATATATATATATATCATTATATATATAGATCATTAAGGACAAGGATATCCCACCATTCTCTCTCTCTCTCTCTCTCTCTCTCTCTCTCTCTCTCTCTCTCTCTCTCTCTCCATATATGTCATTTATCATAAATTTTGGACTTCATTTTATAACAGACGATCTTGACAAGGGCCAAATGTCCCCCTGTTATCTGTCCCTCCCAGTGGCTCCCTCCCTCCGTTATCTCCCTCCCAGTGTCCCCCCCGTTATCTGTCCCTCCCAGTGGCTCCCTCCCTCCGTTATCTCCCTCCCAGTGTCCCCTCCGTTATCTGTCCCTCCCAGTGGCTCCCTCCCTAATTGTTTCATCTCCCCATTTTGCCTCCCCTTTGCCTCCTCCACATATATAACCCTCACCTTCTCCCTACCTCCCTTAATTAAACCCGTTGTTGTAACGCTCCCATTTCAGACGCAGGTCAAGTTTTATTCTTACCTTCACCCCTGTGTCAACGACCAGGCTTAGGCCAGACGCTTGGCTGCCGGCAAGGTCTAAGCTGTCTACTTGCCGGCCACCCGCCCTAGCCTCGCCTGACTGATGGCTTGGGAGTTTGACTCGCCCTGTGTGGGTTGGGAGAGGGATTTGGTCTGTGTGTGGGATGGGAGAGGGATTTGGTCTGTGTGTGGGATGGGAAGAAAAATTAGATTGGGATTTGTATAATAGTAGGGGGGATTGAAAGGGGATACCTCTTAAGGGATGTATTCGAGTGCGAGTGGAGTGGGTTAGAAGGGTGGGACAAATACGGTATGGGATATTTTTTTTCGAGTATGGGATAGAGGAGGTTTGAAGGGGATCGGGAGGGAGCGGATTTTTTTGTAGTGGGTAATTCTCTGATGGTTGTTGTGGATTAGGGAAGTGGGTCGTATTGTAGTGGGTAATTCTAAGGTGGCTGTAGTGGGGGTTGTATTGTAGTGGGTAATTCTAAGGTGGCTGCAGTGGGGGTTGTATTGTAGTGGGTAATTCTAAGGTGGCTGCAGTGGGGGTTGTATTGTAGTGGGTAATTCTAAGGTGGCTGCAGTGGGGGTTGTATTGTAGTGGGTAATTCTAAGGTGGCTGCAGTGGGGGTTGTATTGTAGTGGGTAATTCTAAGCTGGCTGCAGTGGGGGTTGTATTGTAGTGGGTAATTCTAAGGTGGCTGCAGTGGGGGTTGTATTGTAGTGGGTAATTCTAAGGTGGCTGCAGTGGGGGTCGTATTGTAGTGGGTAATTCTAAGGTGGCCGCAGAGGGGGTTGTATTGTAGTGGGTAATTCTGGGAGGGTTACAGTGCATTGGGGGGAGTGAGTTATTTTTTTTTCAGTGGGTAATTCGTCCTATGATTCCAGTGGACAAGGGAACGTGGATTCTAAGTGGGTACTTCTGTAATGATCACAGTGGATTGGAGGGTTTAGTTTGGTGTTGGGGAAAGCAAGATTTTATGATGAGGGAGTTCGGGATTGGGATCGGAGTCAGTGAATCAGGGTTCGTCTCGAATGAGGGAGTGGGGATTTACCGGAGTGGTAATTGATTGGGAGTTTTATCAGTAGTAGTAGAGTGGAGCCCAGGTTGAGTTTTAATGGAAGAAAGTAGAGTGGGAACTTTAATGGTGTGAGAGTAGAGTGAGTACTGTAATGGAGTGAGAGTGGGGTGGGAACCGCAATGGAGTGGGAGTAGAGTGGGAATTGTAATGGAGTGAGAGTAGAATGGGAACTTTAATGGAGTGGGAGTAGAGTGGGAACTTTAATAGTGTGATAGTAGAGTGAGTACTGTAATGGAGTGAGAGAGAGAATTGTAATGGAGTGAGAGTAGGGTGGGAACTGTAATGGAGTGAGAGAGAGAATTGTAATGGAGTGAGAGTAGGGTGGGAACTGTAATGGAGTGGGAGTAGAGTGGGAACTGTAATGGAGTGGGAGTAGAGTGGGAACTGCAATGGAGTGGGAGTAGAGTGGGAACTGTAATGGAGTGAGAGTAGAGTGGGAACTGTAATGGAGTGGGAGTAGAGTGGGAACTGTAATGGAGTGAGAGTAGAGTGGGAACTGTAATGGAGTGGGAGTAGAGTGGGAACTGTAATGGAGTGAGAGTAGAGTGGGAATTGTAATGGAGTGGGAGTAGAGTGGGAACTGTAATGGTGTGGGAGTAGAGTGGGAATTGTAATGGAGTGGGAGTAGTGTGTGATCCGTAATGGAGTGGGAGTAGAGTGGGAACTGTAATGGAGTGGGAGTAGTGTGTGATCTGTAATGGAGTGGGAGTAGAGTGGGAACTGTAATGGGGTGGGAGTAGAGTGGGAACTGTAATGGAGTGGGAATAGAGTGGGAACTGTAATGGAGTGAGAGTAGAGTGGGAACTGTAATGGTTTGGGAGTAGAATGGGAACTGTAATGGTTTGGGAGTAGAGTGGGAACTGTAATGGTTTGGGAGTAGAGTGGGAACTGTAATGGTTTGGGAGTGGAGTGGGAACTGTATTGGAGTGGGAATAGAGTGGGAACTGTAATGGCGTGTGAGTAGAGTGGGATCTGTAATGCAGTGGGAGCTGTAATGGAGTGAGAGTAGAGTGGGAACTGTAATGAAGTGAGAGTAGAGAGGGACCTGTAATGGAGTGGGAGTAGAGTGGGAACTGTAATGGAGTGGGAATAGAGTGGGAACTGTAATGGAGTGGGAGTAGAGTGGGGTCTGTAATGGAGTGGGAGCTGTAATGGAGTGAGAGTAGAGTGGGAACTGTAATGAAGTGAGAGTAGAGAGGGACCTGTAATAGAGTGGGAGTAGAGTGGGAACTGTAACGGAATGAGAGTAGATAGAGTAGGACCTGTAATGGAGAGGGGGTAGTAGTGTGGGACTGACGGAATGAGAATAGACGTGGAACTTCCTGGATTTTGAGAGTCTAGTAGGAATTGGAATGGGTCTAGATGTGGAATGAGGGAGAGCTGGTAATTTTGATTGAGGTGGAGCACGAGTTGGGACTAATTGTGGAGACCTTGGTTAGATCAGCCACCCGTGTCCTTACTGCGCTTCCTACGTAGGGGAGGGCCTGCCTGGATGGAGTCTTGCTGGACTGCGGGTGAACATTCAGACGTCCACACGTTGCTGGAGGGGTGACGTGCATGGTATTGTAGTGGAGCGTCCGTGGCTGGGGTGGCACGTGTGGAGTAATGGCAGGGGCTGCCACCTGACTCCGTCGTCGCAAGGGGCCGACTACCTCCTGAGGCAGGTTGCACGGGGTCTGTCCGCTGGCAGGATGATCGGTAACGCAGGAAAAACTTTGACGATAAATTCCTCTCTCTCTCTCTCTCTCTCTCTCTCTCTCTCTCTCTCTCTCTCTCGTTCGTTTCCCTGGAAGACTACCAGTGTTGACGTGACTCTGGTAATGCCGCCAGCAGTAGCTTTCCCCTGACCATCGTACTGCAGGCATCACGTCCCTGACTTGCCGTCTTTCTCTGACGTACATTGAGAGAGAGAGAGAGAGAAGAGAGAGAGAGAGAGAGAGAGAGAGAGAGAGAGAGAGAGAGTTATGCACACAAGTTAAACAAGGTGGCAAGTTTGGGTGTATTGAGTGTATTTCCCTCGTTCTGATGATTCTGGGTGTAACGCATGCTGTTCTTGCTGAACCCACATGGCTGACGCCGGACACACACACACACACACACACACACACACACACACACACACACACACACACCTCCAAGCGGCAGGAGGCACACGTCGCCAGCCAACATCATCGTAAGCATCACTCAAGTGTAAGGCTCCGAACGCCAGCCAACACTCGAGTCACCAGCTGAAGATCACACACACACACACACACACACACACACACACACACGCTCTTCACGCAGCCAATAAAAAACTTTCTTCTCTGTGAAGCGCCAAAGGTTTTCCCCCGGCAAACAAACAGAAGGGTTAGATGTGAGAATTGGTACATCGACGTAATGGGAAGCGGTAGATGGGGATTATAAAGGTACTCTCCTGAGATCGTGTGTGTTCCCAAGGCAGCCAGCTAGCCAAGCCAGCCTGCCTCAGATGTGCTGTATGAATGCCACCTGTTTTTCTCCGCCACACGTTGGGCTGTGGTGTGTGTCGTGGTTCCTGGCCACTCCCGGGCCGCATCCACACCAACATCTTCGCTCAACTGCCCCGCCACCTAACCTGTTTGCGGCTTGGAGGGACTCCGCACCAAACGCTTTAGTGCACGGAGGTTACAAGGACGGGGTTTGAGGGATGTTGATTGACCCGATACGGGGACATACGTTCCGATAAAGACCAATGAGTTGGGGGAGAATTGAGCATGTGTTTGTATAGGTGTGCGTCTTTGTGTTTATATGTTTTGAGTGTGTGTGTATGTTTCTACGCACACAAACGTCTCCCCACTTCCCCTGGACCGCCTCTGGAGGGAGGGACATTCCGTGGGTGGCTGTGGGAGGCGACCCTCTACGAAGTGACCCACAGACGCGTCTCTCCCACGGGGCTCGGCCCTTCCTCCCGTCATGTGGAATATATTCACCAGAGACCACTCCAGCTGTTCGCCGACTAAATCGTCCCTTTTGGAGGACGACTTGCACCCCCTGGCGGTCCCCCTGCCGACGCAGTGACAGTAAACAACCGGCGGTAAAATTGTAAATTAAGGGGAAGAAAATAAACTGTGCCGGGTTAAGTTTACGAGTCGGGGGGTATGTTATTGTCAGTTTTCCCTGTGGCTGCCACCAGTGGCAGTGATGGGAGTTCCCACCTAAGCCAGTGGTGAGGGGTGGATTGCCACCTGTGGCAGTGGTTGGACTGCCACCTATGTTAGTGGTGTGGGCTGCCACAAAGGCTGCCACCTGTGTTAGTAGTAAGGGCTGCCACAAAGGCTTCCACCTGTGTTAGTGGTAGGGGCTGCCATCTGTGTTAGTGGTAGGGGCTGCCACCTGTGTTAGTGGTAGGGGCTGCCATCTGTGTTAGTGGTAGGGGCTGCCATCTGTGTTAGTGGTAGGGGCTGCCATCTGTGTTAGTGGTAGGGGCTGCCATCGGTGTTAGTGGTAGGGGCTGCCAACTGTGTTAGTGGTAGGGGCTGCCATCTGTGTTAGTGGTAGGGGCTGCCACCTGTGTTAGTGGTAGGGGCTGCCATTTGAGGCAGTGTAATGATACCTATATCAAACTAAACGTTGAGAGTAAGTGCTCCTCATCCTGGATCTATACACCTCTGCTGCTGCCAGACTTCGAAGGTGTGAGCGGGAACGGGTACCCAGACGGTCCCCAGCTCGAATCCCCTCACCGCCTCCGCCGGCTACTGATAGAAGTTAAACTTTGGGAACTGTCGAAGATCGTCCACAAAGGTTAGTGTCCCGACGCCTGGAGGACTGGCCACCAGCGGGAGTATCCAGCATAGATGGTCGCGCCTCAGCAGGCTGGGCAGGATTGGTTCACACCAGGGAGCGGACACCCAAACTCGCCCCTCACCTTTCCCCCCCAAGTGCAAGTAAACAACTCGCATTGTATAGGATCGTAGTGCGCAATATTTCGCGGCCTTGATAACACTGTTCCAGGGAGTCGAGTTCCATGATCATGCAGGCGAGGCTTGTTCCAGGAGGTTGAGTTCCATGATCATCCAAGCAAGGCTTGTTCCAGGAGGTTGAGTTCCATGATCATCCAAGCAAGGCTTGTGCCAGGAGGTTGAGTTCCATGATCATCCAAGCAAGGCTTGTTCCAGGAGGTTGAGTTCCATGATCATCCAAGCAAGGCTTGTGCCAGGAGGTTGAGTTCCATGATCATCCAAGCAAGGCTTGTTCCAGGAGGTTGAGTTCCATGATCATCCAAGCAAGGCTTGTTCCAGGTGGTTGAGTTCCATGATCATCCAAGCAAGGCTTGTTCCAGGAGGTTGAGTTCCATGATCATCCAAGCAAGGCTTGTTCCAGGAGGTTGAGTTCCATGGTCGTCCAAGCAAGGCTTGTTCCAGGAGGTTGAGTTCCATGATCATCCAAGCAAGGCTTGTTCCGGGAGGTTGAGTTCCTTGATCAATAGGTGAGGCTGGCCTCTGTCCAAGAGGTTGAGTTCCCTGATCATCTAGGTGAGGTTGGCCTCTTTCCAGCACTTCGAGTACCACAGATGACCCACCGAACGACGCCGTTAAGTGATGGTCCTCAGGAAGGAGGAGATGTCCTCAAGAAAGGCCCAGAGATCGAACTCCACGCCCAACCCAAGGAGTTGGCGAGGTCCCTGAATTCCATACACATTGAGCTGCAGCTGGAGACTTTTAAGGTACCACAGAGATGTGTTGTTTCATGTTCCACGATTCCAGATTTTCTTGTAACTTCTCCCCTTACGGAGGGTTAGTTCGTTACGCAGAGGTGGTCAGAACGTCCCGCAACACCACGAGTATACTGCATAACCAGAATACTGCACTAATTGTATACTGAATTACCCGTATACTGTACTACCCGTATACTGCACCACAAGGTGGCCAGAGCATCCCGCCAACGAAGTTCGTTGTTGTGGGTTCGAGTGAAGGTAACATCCAAGCCTGAACATTGGTAACAAGATGAACCTCTTCGGTATATTTTTGATTAGATTTATAAAAAGAAATGACGCAGGTCAGATAAAGAAGAAGTTTTCAGAAATGAATGAAAGGGAAAGGAGAGGAATTTGGAGAGAGTGGGATGTAGGCAGAAACAGAGAGTGGATGACACAGTGGATAGACATGACAGACGATCAGCAAGGTGGGTGAGGTAGCCTCCCCTTGTGGGTCACCGCTACAGAGACGTGTGTGGATAGAGTCCTTGTTGGAGGCTTGACAGTACTGGTCTACGTCAAGTCTATACACCCCTTGTTATTCCTCACCCGGCACAGTGACGAGGTAGTTACAGTGGTTAAGAGGCAGGAAGGCACCCGTCTGTAATGAGATAGTTACGATGGTGCCGCAGAAGTGGTAAGTTTCTCGTCGTAACATCGTCAAGGTAACTTTCTCGTCTAGTTGGGTAATGTGTCGGTACGGTAGTTATGCTAGTGATTAGGGATAAGCTGGTGTGTTGTGGTATCGTGAAACTTGATGGGCGTGTCTGGATGTCAACTGTATCTTCGCGACACCGAGGATTTTCTAGTAATTACTCGATTGACGAAACGGATTGACCTATTCACATCTTCGACTCGAATAAAAGAAGTCTGTAGATGTTCGCTACAAATGTAAGTTCTTCATGGTTGTACCTGGTATATGATCAGTGTAATTTATGCTCAGGATTTCACTCTCTGTTGGACAGATGGTTAGTTTATCTTTGGGGAAAAAAAGGCTCCACACACGGCCATTTTTCCTGGTGGAGACCAGGCCATGAATGGTGCTCGACAGGACAGATCCACAGGCCGAGCCGTCTCAGACGTATTGTTCAGATCTGTGTTTGTGTTCGAGAGTTGACATTCAGTGCACTGACTGATTAGATCTTGTGGCTGGATGGAACAGCTGGTGCGCGATAGACCGTACTTCGTCATTCGATGGGTCGGTGTTGCGTCTGATGCAGAAGTTGTTGTAACTTGTGTCGTTAAGTTAGGTTGTAGGTTGGGTTTACCGCATCGTAGGTTTTTTCTGATAGATATTGATTGGTCGTTGTATGCAGTATTGGTAGTTGAATACGTTGGTTGACACGATGGATTAAGCATATATTTTACTGATAGACGGAGGAGAGTTGGTGCCAGGTGAACTAGCGATTGTAATGGTGAAGTGAATTGTAAGTGTCCTGGATGAGGTGTGACATGCGATAGACCAGAGGTAGCGCCCAATAGATGGTCCAGTGCTTGAGGGGGTCGGCAGAGTTAGTGCCTGGCAGATTATAGACTGCCTGGTGAGTAAGACGTGGTCGCTGCTAGACAAAGGAGTATGAGGCAGGTGGGAGTTGGTGACTGATGAATGTGTTATGTATACAAATGGTCGGAAGACCAGGAGTCAGTCGGTAAAGATTTACATAGTACGTGATGGATTGAACTTGTTGCTTGGTGCGTCACAGAGTAGATAGGTCGGGTGGATGGGCTCTTGAATTACATTTGTATTGGTCTGTAGGATCGACTTCAGAATGGTCGTTTCTTTCTTCTCCGTGTAAAGAGTTAGGTTGTAGTGACTTTTCTCACATTGTAGGCTAGAGTAGGTTGTAGTGACTTTTCTCATGTTGTAGGCTGATGCACTTTTATTTATACACTTCGATCTGGGTTATAGTCCGATTGTATGAATTCCAAATTACACCAAGTTGGTAACTTTCTCGTACTCAGTCGCTCCCCTGTTGTATCCATCCCTTAGTAATGTCTGACAATAAGGATGTAAATCCCATATATATATATATATATATATATATATATATATATATATATATATATATATATATATATATTTTTTTTTTTTTTTTTTTTTTGTATATACTTTGTCGCTGTCTCCCGCGTTTGCGAGGTAGCGCAAGGAAACAGACGAAAGAAATGCCCCCCCCCCCCATACACATGTATATACATACGTCCACACACGCAAATATACATACCTACACAGCTTTCCATGGTTTACCCCAGACGCTTCACATGCCTTGATTCAACCACTGACAGCACGTCAACCCCGGTATACCACATCGCTCCAATTCACTCTGTTCCTTGCCCTCCTTTCACCCTCCTGCATGTTCAGGCCCCGATCACACAAAATCTTTTTCACTCCATCTTTCCACCTCCAATTTGGTCTCCCTCTTCTCCTTGTTCCCTCCACCTCCGACACATATATCCTCTTGGTCAATCTTTCCTCACTCATCCTCTCCATGTGCCCAAACCACTTCAAAACACCCACTTCTGCTCTCTCAACCACGCTCTTTTTATTTCCACACATCTCTCTTACCCTTACGTTACTCACTCGATCAAACCACGTCACACCACACATTGTCCTCAAACATCCCATTTCCAGCACATCCATCCTCCTGCGCACAACTCTATCCATAGCCCACGCCTCGCAACCATACAACATTGTTGGAACCACTATTCCTTCAAACATACCCATTTTTGCTTTCCGAGATAATGTTCTCGACTTCCACACATTCTTCAAGGCCCCCAGAATTTTCGCCCCCTCCCCCACCCTATGATCCACTTCCGCTTCCATGGTTCCATCCGCTGCCAGATCCACTCCCAGATATCTAAAACACTTCACTTCCTCCAGTTTTTCTCCATTCAAACTCACCTCCCAATTGACTTGACCCTCAACCCTACTGTACCTAATAACCTTGCTCTTATTCACATTTACTCTTAACTTTCTTCTTCCACACACTTTACCAAACTCAGTCACCAGCTTCTGCAGTTTCACACATGAATCAGCCACCAGCGCTGTGTCATCAGCGAACAACAACTGACTCACTTCCCAAGCTCTCTCATCCCCAACAGACTTCATACTTGCCCCTCTTTCCAAAACTCTGGCATTTACCTCCCTAACAACCCCATCCATAAACAAATTAAACAACCATGGAGACATCACACACCCCTGCCGCAAACCTACATTCACTGAGAACCAATCACTTTCCTCTCTTCCTACACGTACACATGCCTTACATCCTCGATAAAAACTTTTCACTGCTTCTAACAACTTTCCTCCCACACCATATATTCTTAATACCTTCCACAGAGCATCTCTATCAACTCTATCATATGCCTTCTCCAGATCCATAAATGCTACATACAAATCCATTTGCTTTTCTAAGTATTTCTCACATACATTCTTCAAAGCAAACACCTGATCCACACATCCTCTACCACTTCTGAAACCACACTGCTCTTCCCCAATCTGATGCTCTGTACATGCCTTCACCCTCTCAATCAATACCCTCCCATATAATTTACCAGGAATACTCAACAAACTTATACCTCTGTAATTTGAGCACTCACTCTTATCCCCTTTGCCTTTGTACAATGGCACTATGCAAGCATTCCGCCAATCCTCAGGCACCTCACCATGAGTCATACATACATTAAATAACCTTACCAACCAGTCAACAATACAGTCACCCCCTTTTTTAATAAATTCCACTGCAATACCATCCAAACCTGCTGCCTTGCCGGCTTTCATCTTCCGCAAAGCTTTCACTACTTCTTCTCTGTTTACCAAATCATTTTCCCTAACATGTCCAAATGGCGTCCTAGCTTCGTCTCTTCGATGTATATCAACTGACTGTCATATTTCTCTCTTGAATCTCCCCTGATGATGTGATTATTACACGAAAGTGCACTTGGGAACTTTTCGTGTTTCATTTTCCCCGTGGACTCATAGGAAAATATATATATATATATATATATATATATATATATATATATATATATATATATATATATATATATATATATATGAATTTCCTCAATATCTTATCATTATCGTAGAAGATGCTATCCCACAGAATGTAGGGAGGTAGTCTGTCCTGCAGTGCACGTGGTTATCGTGCATTGACACCCTCCTCCTTCCCCAGTCTTGTGTCGATCGTACCACATGAGTTATATTATCGTGCCCGCTCCCGACCCTCTGGCTCCTCCCTGCGAATTTACACAGTCATATCTTACTGTTCTGTTGGTATGGTTTGTGGTATACTAGGGGACGGTTGTAGGGGTTGTTGGTGTGGTACACTAGGAGACGGTTGTAGGAGTTGTTGGTGTGGTACACTAGGAGACGGTGGTAGGAGTTGTTGGTGTGGTACACTAGGGGACGGTTGTAGGGGTTGTTGGTGTGGTACACTAGGGGACGGTGGTAGGGGTTGTTGAAGTCTTACCAAGGCCACACTTTCTGTCGCAGGTTATCTCCCACGATCCGGAGATGGCGCGATGTCGGCTGGATTTCTCACTGAGTGAAGTCTTGAGTGGCTTTCGTTTGTGAGTGGAGAGCACTTGAAGTGGTCTCTGCGAGTCTTCTACCCTCCTCCACCCGGGCTGACCCAAAGCTTCTGGGTTGGTGTCTGTGGTCTACCAGAGTCGCGGCACGCAGGCCCACGTAGCCCCCTCACAGCCTGGCTTGGTCTGGCACTCCTGGACTTCACTGTGGATCACACTGTGTTCTCGATAGAATCGGACAAGGTGTTGAAGAGTCTTGGGGCCCCGGATGTTCTCTCGTTTTGTGCATGTCGCAAACGTTGGAATTCAGGGGTGGTATTTTACAGTCTCCCACGCCTTTCGTGCCAGTAGGATGTTATTTTTCAGAGCGTAAGTTGGGCACCATAACTTCCAGGGATAGATGATGGTATACCTCTCCCACCTGCGCTGCAGGGAGTACGTCCTCGGTGCGTTCAGCCGTTCCCAAGTAATTTCGATCCTGTGCCACGTTCATGTGGGTCGCGAAGAATCCTTAAATACTGTCTGGTTCTGCGTTTTCGCTCGTCTTGCCGTGCCATGCTCGTAACACAGCGGTATCTTGTGTGGAAGGATTACCTTCTTGAAAGGTACCGTCACTGGTATTTTCTTCCCCTTGGTCTTGAAAGTGTGTGTAGGAACGTGAGGGAGTGTCTGCTAGCTAGCAACGCTGTGTGAGGGTAGGGGCTGGGTTGTGCTGTCAATGGAGGGTTCAAAGGAATAAGCTCAGGATATGGTCACATCACGTTGCTTCACAAACTTGCTATCCCAAGGATGCAGCCACAAGGGACACACACCCGTGTTTCTACGATTGACCTTTGAATCTATTAAAAGGTGTATAGGAGAGAGGGGCTGACCTGTGAACAACTCCGGTGTGACGTATGCGTAGCTATAGAACTGACCCAGTGAATTATACCAGTGTGTTCCGTTAGGGGTCTGTCCAGTTCGGATACTCCCTCACTCTGACGCATCCAGGCAGAGGAGGTCTGGCTGAATTGATTGGATTCCATTGATGTGGGGACCACCTCCATGGCAGAGGCTTCTTCACCTCCCGCACGCCCCAATGTTTGCCTCTTCCGGGAGCGGAACACGTCTCAGCCCCCTGGAACATTGTGGTGGGGAGACTAGTAGTCAGGTATTGATTTGAGGAGGTCATTCAGCAGCACAAAGGTGTGTGTGTCGCCCGGGATCTTTTGTTTGGCTAACTATTAAGGTCGGAGATTTTTTTTTTGTCTATTATTTCTTCTTCGTCTTAACTTTGGCGAAATGTGCATTTGAGCAGCGTGGCTGAGAATGCGAGTTTTTTTTTCTCCTCTTCTTCCTCGCTCGGTAATGTGTTCCATCTCTGGCCTGATTAATTATTGCTATTATTTTTTTTGGGTGGGTGGGAGGCTTTTTCAAGCTTTCGTAATGATGGAGAAATTATTTTTGATACTTCACTTCCTCTACCAGAGTTAATAAGACTCCTAGTTTAGAATATCGGAAAGGTTGTAATGCTTGAAATGCAGCATATATATATATATATATATATATAATTTACCAGGAATACTCAACAAACTTATACCTCTGTAATTTGAGCACTCACTCTCATCCCCTTTGCCTTTGTACAATGGCACTATGCACGCATTCCGCCAATCCTCAAGGCACCTCACCATGAGTCATACATACATTAAATAACCTTACCAACCAGTCAATAATACAGTCACCCCCTTTTTTAATAAATTCCACTGCAATACCATCCAAACCTGCTGCCTTGCCGGCTTTCATCTTCCGCAAAGCTTTTACTACCTCTTCTCTGTTTACCAAATCATTTTCCCTAACCCTCTCACTTTGCACACCACCTCGACCAAAACACCCTATATCTGCCACTCTATCATCAAACACATTCAACAAACCTTCAAAATACTCACTCCATCTCCTTTTCACATCACCACTACTTGTTATCACCTCCCCATTTGCTCCCTTGTCTTACGCACTTTATTTACCTCCTTCCAGAACATCTTTTTATTCTCCCTAAAATTTAATGATACTCTCTCACCCCAACTCTCATTTGCCCTCTTTTTCACCTCTTGCACCTTTCTCTTGACCTCCTGTCTCTTTCTTTTATACATCTCCCACTCAATTGCATTTTTTCCCTGCAAAAATCGTCCAAATGCCTCTCTCTTCTCTTTCACTAATAATCTTACTTCTTCATCCCACCACTCACTACCCTTTCTAATCAACCCACCTCCCACTCTTCTCATGCCACAAGCATCTTTTGCGCAATCCATCACTGATTCCCTAAATACATCCCATTCCTCCCCCACTCCCCTTACTTCCATTGCTCTCACCTTTTTCCATTCTGTACTCAGTCTCTCCTGGTACTTCCTCACACAAGTCTCCTTCCCAAGCTCACTTACTCTCACCACCCTCTTCACCCCAACATTCACTCTTCTTTTCTGAAAACCCATACAAATCTTCACCTTAGCCTCCACAAGATCATGATCAGACATCCCTCCAGTTGCACCTCTCAGCACATTAACATCCAAAAGTCTCTCTTTCGCGCGCCTGTCAATTAACACGTAATCCAATAACGCTCTCTGGCCATCTCTCCTACTTACATGCGTATACTTATGTATATCTCGCTTTTTAAACCAGGTATTCTCAATCACCAGTCCTTTTTCAGCACATAAATCTACAAGCTCTTCACCATTTCCATTTACAACACTGAACACCCCATGTATACCACTTATTCCCTCAACTGCCACATTACTCACCTTTGCATTCAAATCACCCATCACTATAACCCGGTCTCGTGCATCAAAACCACTAACACACTCATTCAGCTGCTCCCAAAACACTTGCCTCTTATCATCTTTCTTCTCATGCCCAGGTGCATATGCACCAATAATCACCCATCTCTCTCCATCAACTTTCAGTTTTACCCATATTAATCGAGAATTTACTTTCTTACATTCTATCACATTATATGGTAAATTATATGGGAGGGTATTGATTGAGAGGGTGAAGGCATGTACAGAGCATCAGATTGGGGAAGAGCAGTGTGGTTTCAGAAGTGGTAGAGGATGTGTGGATCAGGTGTTTGCTTTGAAGAATGTATGTGAGAAATACTTAGAAAAGCAAATGGATTTGTATGTAGCATTTATGGATCTGGAGAAGGCATATGATAGAGTTGATAGAGATGCTCTGTGGAAGGTATTAAGAATATATGATGTGGGAGGCAAGTTGTTAGAAGCAGTGAAAAGTTTTTATCGAGGATGTAAGACATGTGTACGTGTAGGAAGAGAGGAAAGTGATTGGTTCTCAGTGAATGTAGGTTTGCGGCAGGGGTGTGTGATGTCTCCATGGTTGTTTAATTTGTTTATGGATGGGTTTGTTAGGGAGGTGAATGCAAGAGTTTTGAAAAGAGGGGCAAGTATGAAGTCTGTTGGGATGAGAGAGCTTGGGAAGTGAGTCGCTTGTTGTTCGCTGATGATACAGCGCTGGTGGCTGATTCATGTGAGAAACTGCAGAAGCTGGTGACTGAGTTTGGTAAAGTGTGTGAAAGAAGAAAGTTAAGAGTAAATGTGAATAAGAGCAAGGTCAATATTAGGTACAGTAGGGTTGAGGGTCAAGTCAATTGGGAGGTGAGTTTGAATGGAGAAAAACTGGAAGAAGTAAAGTGTTTTAGATATCTGGGAGTGGATCTGGCAGCGGATGGAACCATGGAAGCGGAAGTGGATCATAGGGTGGGGGAGGGGGCGAAAATTCTGGGAGCCTTGAAGAATGTGTGGAAGTCGAGAGCATTATCTCTGAAAGCAAAAATGGGTATGTTTGAAGGAATAGTGGTTCCAACAATGTTGTATGGTTGCGAGGCGTGGGCTATGGATAGAGTTGTACGCAGGAGGATGGATGTGCTGGAAATGAGATGTTTGAGGACAATGTGTGGTGTGAGGTGGTTTGATCGAGTAAGTAACGTAAGGGTAAGAGAGATGTGTGGAAATAAAAAGAGCGTGGTTGAGAGAGCAGAAGAGGGTGTTTTGAAATGGTTTGGGCACATGGAGAGAATGAGTGAGGAAAGATTGACCAAGAGGATATATGTGTCGGAGGTGGAGGGAACGAGGAGAAGAGGGAGACCAAATTGGAGGTGGAAAGATGGAGTGAAAAAGATTTTGTGTGATCGGGGCCTGAATATGCAGGAGGGTGAAAGGAGGGCAAGGAATAGAGTGAATTGGATCGATGTGGTATACCGGGGATGACGTGCTGTCAGTGGATTGAATCAGGGCATGTGAAGCGTCTGGGGTAAACCATGGAAAGCTGTGTAGGTATGTATATTTGCGTGTGTGGACGTATGTATATACATGTGTATGGGGGTGGGTTGGGCCATTTCTTTCGTCTGTTTCCTTGCGCTACCTCGCAAACGCGGGAGACAGCGACAAAGCAAAAAAAGAAAAATATATATATATATATATATATATATATATATATATATATATATATATATATATATATATTATACTTAATGGCAGTTTCCCGAGTCACCGAGGTAGCGCAAGGACACAGACGAAGAATGGCCCAACCACACACACACACACACACACACACACGCGCGCGCGCGCGTCCATACATGCACATATACATACACAGATATATACATATATACACATGTACATACATATTCATACTTGCTGCCTTCGTCCATTCTCGTCGCCACCCTTCCACACAGGAAACAGCATCCTCTCTCTCTCTCTCTCTCTCTCTCTCTCTCTCTCTCTCTCTCTCTCTCTCTCTCTCTCTCTCTCTCTCTCTCTCTCATTCTCTCCAGCGAGGTAGCACCATGAAAAGACAAAAAGGCCACATTCGTTCACACTCAGTCTCTAGCTGTCATGTGTAAGGCACCAAAACCACACCTCCCTTTCCACCTTCAGACCATTTCTTAAACACGGGGCAAATGAAACACGGCAAGTTCCCAAGTGCACTTTAGTGTAATGATCACATCATCAGGGGAGATGCAAGATAGAAATATAACAGTCAGTCGTTATACAACAAAGAGACGTAGCTAGGACGCCATTTGGTAAACAAGTGATTACTTTCCTTAAAACAAAAGTAATAGATAAGAATAGTGTCCGGTGCCATTTACCCCTTATCCAGACCTGGCCTTACGTTATCCGTAACTTATCGAGGTCTTCCAGGCTCCTCCTCAGCTGGTTGTGGGACCAAGCTGCACTCCTACTTCTCTGATCAGTCAGGCTATTGAGGGTCGTGTTCCGCAGGTCGCCGTGGCCTGACTGGTCTGGTATATACACATCTTAGACATTTATTCATTGAGGGTTTGATTTAAAGTTCTCTCTCTCTCTCTCTCTCTCTCTCTCTCTCTCTCTCTCTCTCTCTCTCTCTCTCTCTCTCTCTCTCTCTCTCTCTCTCTCTCTCTCTCTCCTGGATCATAACACATCTCATATTTGTTAATGGTGAATGTCTACACTGTTCTTTTATTAGTCTTGTAGTGGCTTTACTAGTTTGGTGTTTTATATAAACTTTCCCCCGTGCCACTGCTCCATTACCGAATAATTTCTCGTGTGGATTAGACACTATGCCTTGCAGTGTTGTTCAATATGTAGTTTTTTCTCTCTCTCTTCCTTCAATATAGGCCAGGGAGTAAAATGTGAGCGAGTTTAAGTGGTTCTCAGAAGTGTTGATTTTGGGGCATAATCCATGTTGGTGGTGGTGGGTCTCGGCACATCTTCCGTCATGGTGGCTACTGTCCACCTGACCCACGGTTGAAGGTTGACGTCAGCCCACAACGTTACTGAAGCGTGGAGAAGCAGTGCGGCTTCAAGAGTGACCTCGGGGTGTACGAGGAATAACTCGTGCACACACACACTTGAGACTCTGCAGGTCGGCCGTTGAGTCGGCCACGTCTTCACTGAGAACAAGTTGCTGTTTCAAGGAGCTTAGTTTTCAGGTACTTTATTGGGGCGACAGAAGCATTGGCAGTAAGGACTGTACTTGTTGATTTAAAGTAGAGGAGCCTTAAGTAGGGGGAGCATTGGGCTCATTTCTTGCATTCTAAATTAGGGAGCATAAGGTTCAAATATTGGATCTTTAAAGTAGAGGAGCATAGAGCTTAAATATTACAGCCTTAAGCAGGGAATAGTAGGGCTCAAATATTTGACCCTAAAGTAGAAGATCGTAAGACTCAAATACTGGAACCTAAGGCAGTGGAGCATCGAGTTCCAATATTTGATCCTACAGTAGGGAAGTATAGAGCGTAAATATTGGAACCTAGAGTTATAGGGCAAGAATCTTACAGCTTGTGGAGCCTCGGGAAAATGAAGCCCAAGATAGTGGAAAGACAGTGGAACCTAGACCAGTGGAGGTGGAGCCTTAAGCGTATCTGAAACACGAGTGGGATCCCAGTGTATGTGAGAAGCGTCGGTAGTAAGGAGGATGGAGTCTGACGGTGTAAGAAGGTGACGTGACCATACTGCGTGTGGTGGAGCCTCGCAGTATGCATCACTGGAGCGTGGGTCACAGTGGGGTGAGTAGAGGAGCTTGAGGGTATTGGAGATGGACCGTGGTGGTGACGCGCCGGGGAGAAGGTGAGGGTGATGCATCCGCTGTGACTCCGGATGACGTCACATCAGTTGCATATTGTTGGCATATCGGCCACCCTCTCCCCTTAGGATGCTAGACCTCCCCCCGTAAATGAAAGATTTGGATAGTGAAGTGTGTACGGTCGAGAAGGATAGGATAGTTGTGGGGTGTACAGATAGATTATGAAGGTTTGACCGGTGTGTGAGGATAGGTAGCTGCATTATAGGTAGCTTGCATCATTCTTTGTATACCTCGCCGACTGGGTGCATATCTGGTTCCCCTGTATGGCTGTGTCGCTTGGTTATATTGCCCATAGCGCCACAACAGTTGATTTATGTAGATCGAGTCTGGAAACTTCAAACTATACTTGGTGGGTGTGTTCGAGGAGTGTGTTGTCGGAGATGACTATTTAAGTTACGTCGTACACGTACAAGACCTACGTGTTCATGCTGCCTGCGGGAGGGGTGAAAATCCGTGTTGTAAGGTATTAGTAGCGTTAGTGATGGGACGCTGCCTTGAGGAACCCCCATCTGGAAACCTTGTTGATTCTGGTGTAGAGGCTCTTTTTTCTTTCTTTTAATTGTAATGGAAATATAAAGAGGTTAAAGAAAGGGATAAAGGAGAGACGAGAAGTATTTACGAGTTTTGAACGAAAGGAAAGCTTGTCTCTTAAAATGTGCCAGGTCATAGTTATTGGGAAAGACTTGAGAAGGTAAAGAATTCCAAAGCTTTGACGTGTAGGGAAAGAAGCAGGTATCAAAACGGCCCACACTTGAGTTGCCATCTGCCACACAGTAACCATGTGACGCACCAGCTTGACGAGTGTTGTTAACTTGTTTCTCTGTAGGTTATTTGGATATATCCATGGGACTGTGTTTTTGGTGAGTACTACCGATGGTTCTGGAATATGTTGTCTCTTGAGAGGGGCAGCTTTTAGTGAGCCGTGAGGTGCCACTGCCCCACCCCTCCTCCTTCCTTCTTCCGTTGTGGCACTGTTTTCCGACCAACGTATTTGGTGCCATTTGCCAGCGCCCTTCCTCGCCCCCTTTTCATCAGCTGACGTTTCCTCACACACTACATTGAATGTGATGTTATTTTACGTAAACTCGCGTATACGTATTTATGGTTGTCTTACGGTAAATTTCAAATGAAGATAGAATGATGATAATGAAGAAGAAGAAGAAGAAGAAGAAGAATAGGAGGAGGAGGAAGAAACGGACTGTCGAAAATGTCATCAGTTGTCGGTAAAATATCGTTTTTCCTCCCCGTCGCAGACCAGCTGGGGTTCGCCTGATCCATCTCACAGCGGGGGAGTGACCCGTCCCATCGGATGGGCCTCCGCTGGGGAGTGTGTTCACTGGTCCCTCGTGGTTGTTAATGATGGGGATAACTGGGGTGTAGAGGAATTGGTGATTACTGATTGTGATCGAAGGTTATTTATTTGCTGGGGAACAGTGTTGAAGGTAAACGGTAATGTAGTTTGGTCTTCCGCAAATTGTTGTGGCATAACTGCAGAGATGTGAAGCAGTATCACTGTATAGCAGAGAGGGTGTCAAAGAACAGCCACTGTATACTAGCGGGGGTGTCGAAGAACAGCCACTGTATAGCAGCGGGGGTGTCGAAGAACAGTCACTGCATAGCAGCGGGGACGTCGAAGAACAGCCACTGTATAGCAGCGGGGACGTCGAAGAACAGCCACTGTATAGCAGCGGGGACGTCGAAGAACAGCCACTGTATAGCAGCGGGGGTGTCTTAAGAACAATCACTATATAGCAACGGGAGGGTTGAAGATATTGATGACCCATAACTTACTGTGTAGCGGTGTGGGTGTGTGGAGACTACGGCTGTATAGCAGTGAGGATGTCGAAGAACGGTGACTATAGCGGCGGGCGTCCCATGAGCCATCAGCTCTGCATGCGGGAGCGTCAGTGAAAGGTTGCCTCACATCGCCGGGTGACCAAGGCCATTTATCATCCCGTAACCACACAAAAGGCTTATCGAAGAGACGACCCCCCCCCTCCCCCCAACCATCTGCATAGTGAAGAAAAATGTGAAGCATTGTCGTCGTTTTCTGTTGTTTTGTGCCGTCGTCTGGGAGGAAGCAAACTATATGTGTATATATGTATAGTATTCCTGGTAAATTATATGGGAGGGTATTGATTGAGAGGGTGAAGGCATGTACAGAGCATCAGATTGGGGAAGAGCAGTGTGGTTTCAGAAGTGGTAGAGGATGTGTGGATCAGGTGTTTGCTTTGAAGAATGTATGTGAGAAATACTTAGAAAAGCAAATGGATTTGTATGTAGCATTTATGGATCTGGAGAAGGCATATGATAGAGTTGATAGAGATGCTCTGTGGAAGGTACTAAGAATATATGGTGTGGGAGGCAAGTTGTTAGAAGCAGTGAAAAGTTTTTATCGAGGACGTAAGGCATGTGTACGTGTAGGAAGAGAGGAAAGTGATTGGTTCTCAGTGAATGTAGGTTTGCGGCAGGGGTGTGTGATGTCTCCATGGTTGTTTAATTTGTTTATGGATGGGGCTGTTAGGGAGGTGAATGCAACAGTTTTGGAAAGAGGGGCAAGTATGCAGTCTGTTGGGGATGAGAGAGCTTGGGAAGTGAGTCAGTTGTTGTTCGCTGATGATACAGTGCTAGTGGCTGATTCATGTGAGAAACTGCAGAAGCTGGTGACTGAGTTTGGTAAAGTGTGTGAAAGAAGAAAGTTAAGAGTAAATGTGAATAAGAGTAAGGTTATTAGGTACAGTAGGGTTGAGGGTCAAGTCAATTGGGAGGTAAGTTTGAATGAAGAAAAACTGGAGGAAGTAAAGTGTTTTAGATATCTGGGAGTGGATCTGGCAGCGGATGGAACCATGGAAGCGGAAGTGAATCATAGGGTGGGGGAAGGGGCGAAAATCCTGGGAGCCTTGAAGAATGTGTGGAAGTCGAGAATATTATCACGGAAAGCAAAAATGGGTATGTTTGAAGGAATAGTGGTTCCAACAATGTTGTATGGTTGCGAGGCGTGGGCTATGGATAGAGTTGTGCGCAGGAGGGTGGATGTGCTGGAAATGAGATGTTTGAGGACAATATGTGGTGTGAGGTGGTTTGATCGAGTAAGTAATGTAAGGGTAAGAGAGATGTGTGGAAATAAAAAGAGCGTGGTTGAGAGAGCAGAAGAGGGTGTTTTGAAATGGTTTGGGCACATGGAGAGAATGAGTGAGGAAAGATTGACCAAGAGGATATATGTGTCGGAGGTGGAGGGAACGAGGAGAAGTGGGAGACCAAATTGGAGGTGGAAAGATGGAGTGAAAAAGATTTTGAGTGATTGGGGCCTGAACATGCAGGAGGGTGAAAGGCGGGCAAGGAATAGAGTGAATTGGATCGATGTGTTATACCGGGGTCGACGTGCTGTCAATGGATTGAATCAGGGCATGTGAAGCGTCTGGGGTAAACCATGGAAAGTTGTGTGGGGCCTGGATGTGGAAAGGGAGCTGTGGTTTCGGGCATTATTGCATGACAGCTAGAGACTGTGTGTGGACGAATGGGGCCTTTGTTGTCGTTTCCTAGCGCTACCTACCTCGCACACATGAGGGGAGAGGGGGATGTGATTCAATGTGTGGCGAGATGGCGATGGGAATGAATAAAGGCAGACAGTGTGAATTGTGTGCATGTGTATATATGTATATGTCTGTGTGTGTATATGTATGTGTGTACATTGAGATGTATGGGTATGTTTATTTGCGTGTGGGGACGTGTATGTATATACATGTGTATGCGGGTGGGTTGGGCCATTTCTTTCGTCTGTTTCCTTGCGCTACCTCGCAAACGCGGGAGACAGCGACAAAGCAAAATAAATAAATAAATAAATTATATATGTATTTATTTATTTATTTATTTTGCTTTGTCGCTGTCTCCCGCGTTAGCGAGGTAGCGCAAGGAAACAGACGAAAGAATGGCCCAACCCACCCACGTACACATGTATATACACGAAAATATACACGCAAATATACATACCTATACATCTCAATGTATACATATATATACACACACAGACATATACATATATACACATGTACATGATTCATACTGTCTGCCTTTATTCATTCCCATCGCCACCTCGCCACACATGGAATAACCATCCCCTCCCCCCTCATGTGTGCGAGGTAGCGCTAGGAAAGACAACAAAGGCCCCATTCGTTCACACTCAGTCTCCAGCTGTCATGTAATAATTCACCGAAACCACAGCTCCCTTTCCACATCCAGGCCCCACAGAACTTTCCATGGTTTACCCCAGACGCTTCACATGCCTGGTTCAATCCATTGACACCACGTCGACCCCGGTATACCACATCGTTCCAATTCACTCTATTCCTTGCCCGCCTTTCACCCTCCTGCATGTTCAGGCCCCGATCACTCAAAATCTTTTTCACTCCATCTTTCCACCTCCAATTTGGTCACCCACTTCTCCTCGTACCCTCCACCTCTGACACAAATATCCTCTTGGTCAATCTTTCCTCACTCATTCTATCCATGTGACCAAACCATTTCAAAACACCCTCTTCTGCTCTCTCAACCACAATCTTTTTATTACCACACATCTCTCTTACCCTTGCATTACTTACTCGATCAAACCACCTCACACCATATATTGTCCTCAAACATCTCATTTCCAGCACATCCACCCTCCTGCGCACAGCTCTATCCATAGCCCACGACTCGCAACCATACAGTATACATTGTTGGAACCACTATTCCTTCAAACATACCCATTTTTGCTAACTTTCAATCTTGGCCCCTTTACCCTACGCCGCAGTGTTGGTTCACATTCCCTCTACTAACTATAGGTATTACATAGGTTTTTGTTCCCGAGAGCTGGCTTCTTGTGTGCCCTACCACTAGTTAGACCACGCAATACTCGGCAAGCTACTGCGTCACACGATTACTGTGTGGCCATCAGCAACTCAAGGGTGGGCCGTTTTGATACCTGCTTCTTTCTCTACACGTCGAAGCTGTGGAACTCTCTCCCTTCTCATGTCTTTCCCAATAACTCTGACCTGGTACATTTTAAAAGACAGGTTTTTCACTTCCACGAAAATTGGTAAATACTTTCCCTTCTCTCATAGTTTCCTCCTCTCATTAATCTCTCTATATTTCAATTAAGGCCCGGCCTTGATGTGAACTTCTGTCCGTGACTGAAGCCTCCATCGTAAAAGGACAGGGAGGCGGGGAGTCTCTTGCTTCATTATTAATACAGTTCCCCCAACGTGAGGGTATGTATTATGGTACTGCATTGAGACTCTTAACTCCAAGCCAACATTAAATGTTAAGAAGTTTAAGTGTTATATTAACCTTCGCCGGAATTTTGAGTTCTCTCTTGTCCCAGGTGTGTTCATTGCTTTGACTTCTTGCACTGATGCAGCAAATGCGATTAAGGAGCAGAGCGGGTGTATGTGACGGGCTGCGGCCTGGAACGACTTAGTGGATCGGAGGGCAAGACAGAGAGACACCTAGCAGTTGGTCACGATCACAAACGAGAACCCTCCCACATCCACGAATGTTGCACGTTAGGTAAACCCCCACACACACACGTGTGTGCTCCACAGACGTTCGTGATCTACCGAAAGTAAACAACGTTAAGACAGGTTTACAGATACCGCCGTTCGTGACCTGGCGAAGGTGGATGGCGGTAAGACAGGTTTGCAAGCCGCCGCCGCCGTTCGTGAGCTTATGAAAGATAGACTACGTTCAGATGTGTGTGATCCGCTCCTCGAGGGCAATGTACACTCGCACGTGTTTCCAGATACCGCTGTTCGTGGCCTAGTTGAAGGCAAACCACATTCTGAGAGGTTTGTAAACCGCAGTCGTTCTTCCTTGGGTAAACTACTTTAGAAAAGGCTTATCAACACCCGTCGTTCATGATCTACTGAAGGAAAAGCACATTCACACAGGTTCGCGAACGCCGCTGTTCATGACCCAACGAAAAGGCATCTAACAACCCAGTCATCACGACCAGTTGTCACGAATGTTCGTTTGGACAACACGAACCAGGCCTCTCCATTCGTTTTGTAAACGCACGCCCTTGATGATGTAATTACTGAACTAATAACCGGTAATTTGACGTCTCGATTTTATAATTACAGTATCTAATTACCATCCTTATTTTTTTTTTTTTTCCTCCTCCACGATTCGGGTAATTTGTTTTCGCGATTGGACGTAGGCCTGGGGTTATGTCGGAAGATAGTCTACGAACAAGGTAGAGAAAGTAGAAGATATTCTGCGAACAGGGTAGAGAAGGTAGAAGATATTCTGCGAACAGGGTAGAGAAGGTAGAAGATATTCTGCGAACAGGGTAGAGAAGGTAGAAGATATTCTGCGAACAGGGTAGAGAAGGTAGAAGATATTCTGCGAACAGGGTAGAGAAGGTAGAAGATAGTCTACGAACAGGGTAGAGAAAAGCAGTAAGTGGCCTGGAAAGTGGTCGAGAATTGTGGCTAGAATGCCAGCCAGTGTTGGGCAGGACGGACGAGGAGTTATCAAATGTGCACGACAGTGGTTGGCGGGGAATGGCCTCTGGTGTTACTGCAGCGTCCGTTGTTGTTTTAACCTTTGAGCACGATGGTGCGATCCTAGAGCACGACGTCACGACCCTTGAGCACATCAGTACGACTCTTGAGCACGACGGTACGACCCCTGAGCACGTCAGTACGACCCTTGAGCACGTCGGCACTACCTTTGAGCACGACGGGACGACCCTTGAGCACGTCAGAACGACCCTTTAGCACGTCAGTACGACCCTTGAGCACGACGGTACGACCCTTGGGTATGACGCTAAGGGTGCTATCAGGTCAGAGGCCAGACCAATCATAACCCCTCGTGTCGTACCATCGTGCTCAGGGAGTCGTACCGTCATAGATAAGGGTCGCACCGTCGTGCTCAGGGAGTCGTACCGTCGTCTCAGGGAGTCGTACCGTCGTAGATAAGAGTCGTACCGTCGTGCCCAGGGATTCGTACCGTCGTAGATAAGGGTCGCACCGTCGTGCTCAGGGAGTCGTACCGTCATAGATAAGGGTCGCACTATCGTGCTCAGGGAGTCGTACCGTCGTGCCCAGGGAGTCGTACCGTGGTAGATAACTGTCGTGCCGTCGCGGTGAAGAGGCTGACGACCGCTCGCGTGGATGGTAGTGTGACGGTACGACGGTACCATCCCCACGGCCATCAAAGCCACGACCATCTCGCTGTGTGGAACCATCTCAACGGAGTGTGATGTGCGACGCTGTCGGTAAGTGTCACGCTGCAGCAGTGTGACTGAGGTTAGTGTCACGCTGCAGCAGTGTGACTGAGGTAAGTGTCACGCTGCAGCAGTGTGACTGAGGTAAGTGTCACGCTGCAGCAGTGTGACTGAGGTTAGTGTCACGCTGCAGCAGTGTGACTGACGTAACACGTGTGTGGACACAATGACGTAGGAAGGTGGTACGTCTTTTACGACAGAGAACATGTCTTAGGGTGGTAAAGACACCCACCCATTCCCACCTCCCCATCATAGCAACCCATAAGGTCAGGTAAGGTCACAGAGCTAGTATGATAAGCAAGGTCTCGTAAAGCCTTTTTCTTTTATTGATTATTTTAATAAGTTTTTTTTTCCAGGCTTTGGGTAGTGTGGAGTTGTTCTTCTAATGACTGGAGGTTTACCTTTAATTCTGTCATTAAGGTTAAGCTAATGATCATTAGACGTGCTGTAGCAGGATGGGTATTTTGTTGATTTATTGATTGATACATAAGATGTGTAATATATGTTTGTCTATTGTGGATTACTTTTCATTATAACGTTTTTATATTGTCTGTCCATATAATGTATATATATATATATATATATATATATATATATATATATATATATATATATATATATATATTATATATGTATGTATGTATATGACTTAGAAGAGTTGAGTATTCATATCAATGTAAGGTGATGCATTCTCTGTAAGAACGGTTTAAGGTTATCAAAACTGAAATTTGCAGCCTTCTGAGCTTTAGATATGTACGTCTCCTGTTGTTGTTGTTGCTCCGACAGACGAGCGTACGTAGCATGTTATTGCCCCGAGGGTCACGTGTACCTCAGCTTGTCCATCTTCCCCCACAGGATGCGGAGTTCAACCCGAACCTGCGGCGAGAGAAGCGGAAGGCAGAGGATGAGTCGCTGGACAACACCGATATTAAGAAGGTAAGTGGCAGTGACGTCACCATGTCTGTAACGACCTTAGGCACACGACACGAGGGAGGGAGGGGCGGGGCTGAGTGCGTCGGCGCTGACGACCCGTGTCGTTGGTCAGGTCTTGCGTCGGTCACGGCCAGTACACACACACACACACCTGGTACACGTTTCATGTGGGTGGGATTTTTTTTTTTTTTTTTTTTTCTTCTTTTTTTTTTTTTTTTTTTTTTTTTTTTTTTTAGGAAGGGAAAATTTGCGTTTGATGACGACTCGCTGGTATGTAGAGGAGGAGGTTTTTTAACATTTATTTTTGTCTTTTTTTTGTTTTGTTTTTTGTTTTCTGAGTGCAAACAACGGTAAGGGATTTTTTTTCTGAGTGAAAACAAGTGTGCAAACAACGGTAAGGGATTTTTTCTGAGTGAAAACAAGAGTGCAAACAACGGTAAGGGATTTTTTTCTGAGTGAAAACAAGAGTGCAAACAACGGTAAGGGATTTTTTCTGAGTGAAAACAAGAGTGCAAACAACGGTAAGGGATTTTTTTTTAGTGCAAACAACGGTAAGGGATTTTTTCTGAGTGAAAACGAGTGCAAACAACGGTAAGGGATTTTTTCTGAGTGAAAACAATGGTAAGGGATCTTTTTCTGAGTGAAAACAAGTGTGCAAAGAACGGTAAGGGATTTTTTTTTTCTGAGTGAAGACAAGAGTGCAAACAACGGTAAGGGATTTTTTTTTTTTTTTCTGAGTGCAAACAACGGTAAGGGAATATTGAGGTGTGCCACGAGACCCCTCTAACGCCTCAGTCAGGCCAGACACAAGCCCTCCTCGCCTTGTATCCACGAAGTGTGTGTGTGTGTGTGTGTCGTCTGAATAATGCGTGGGTGGAGGCGAGCTGTGGGCGGAGGCTGGGGCGACCTGGGTTATGTCGTCTGCTTATTTCATAGCGACAAGGACCCCGACACCTGCTCCCCACCATCACCAACATTTCTCCCTCACCCTCCACCACCACTGGATGGTTCTGAGGAAGAGGAGGGGGGGGAGGGAGGATTGTGTTGGGGGGCGGTGATGAAGTGGGATGTGAGGGCGGAGGTGTAGAACGAGGGGAGGAGCAGAGGGAGTTCGGTGAGGAGGTACAGGTCTACCCACCTATGACGGGGGTCTGCGTGAGGCAGAGCTGCTAGTGGTCTGTGTGTGTGTGTGTGTGTGTGGTTTGATTTTCTGAGAGATTAGCAGGGAGGGAAAGAGGATTGTGGGAGGGAGTGGAAATGAGGGGAAAGCATTAGGGAGAGGAAGAAAAGGGATTTGGATTAGGGGCCGGAGAGAGAGAGAGAGAGAGAGAGAGAGAGAGAGAGAGAGAGAGAGAGAGAGAGAGAGAGAGAGAGAGAGAGTTGTGTCACATTGAAGGTAATGGACTGGAACTGGTGTCGGGCGCTGATGCGCCTGGAACAGCTGTACCAGGTACCAGTTCCTGGAAGGGCTCTAGCGTGCGCTAATGTCTGGAACGGCCCTTCGTGTGCCAGTGCCTGGAACGGGTCTACTGGATACCAGGGCCTGGAACGGCTGTTCAGGTGCCAGTGCCTGGTTATCAGTACCTGGAACGACTGTCCAGGTGCCGGTGCCTGGAAAGGCTCATCCAGGTTCCAGTTCCTAGAACAAGCTGTTTTAGGTTATTTCCGTCGCCCAACCCTTCCCTAATGTTGATACATCAGGCTGTGGCAGCCGGGCTCTTATACATCACTGCTGACTACGATTTCTGATTATCCTTCTAGATTCGCTGGACCTTTCGTAAGTTCCCCTCGTAGTTCGGTGAAAGACTTGACGTAAGTCGTCCGGTATCGGTCTGTCAGCATGTGGTACAGCAAGCTGTTTTTATTCCCAGCCAGCACAGTAAAGGGACAGGTTAGTGTAGTCTGTCCTCCTGAGCGCGACGGTGCGGCCCTTGAGCACGACGGTACAGTCCTTGAGCACGACGGTACAGTCCTTGAGCACGACGGTACTGTCCTTCAGTTGGACAGTACGATCCATGGGGTACGATGGTGTGGCCTTTGACCCGACCTTACTTGAGGGCCATATCTCTCTCCCTTGACGCTTGAGAGAGCACGGCAGTCTTGCTCGTGGTGTCAGTCAGGTGGTGGCAGTATCGGACGTCCAGTGCGCTGGCTTACCCGGGTAGTGCCAGGCAGGTGACACTGGTGCCAGAAGCAGGTGGCAGACGGGAAGTACCACTGCACTCCTCCTCTGTTCCTTTTATTTTTCCCCATTGTGCCACACCGCGTAACACTCGGAAAGCCAGTGCCTCGCAATTCTGTGTGGCCGTTGCCCGCTCAAGGATGGGCCGTTGTGGTATCTATTTCTTTTCCTACGCCTCTAAACTTCGGAATTCTGTACTCCCTCGTGTCGTGCCTGGCAAATAAGACCCGCAAATTTGTTTTTGTTTTCCATTTATCTCCTCCAAAACTATCATATTATCTTTGTTTTTTTATGTCTTTTTACTTCACGACATCTTCAACTTTTTCATGTATTATTTGAGGTCTGGCCTCGATCAGTGGTACTGTTCGTGGCTGGAGCCGTCGACGTGGTGATGACTCCCCTTGTGGTCAGGTTGTGTTTGGACCCGTCTCCCCACACTCGCACTCCTTCCTTAATCGCCTGCCCGTTCTCTCTCTCTCTCTCTCTCTCTCTCTCTCTCTCTCTCTCTCTCTCTCTCTCTCTCTCTCTCTCTCTCTCTCTCTCTCTCTCTCTCTCTCTCTCTCTCCCCAGGATGATTTCGTCCGTCTCCCTTCTTCATCCTTCTACCCTACCCTATCCTACCCTCGGTTACAAACCACAAGAACAAGTTCAGGGGCTTTTTTTTTTTTCATCAGCTCACTCCCTCACACTTTCCTATAAAATGCCCAAGTTAGCATACCCCTCCATGCTACTGTACGTGCTCCTCCTCCTCCCCAGCCTTATTTCCCCGCCGGTGGGCGACCTTCCTGGCAGACCATCAGGTCTTCTGTCGTCTGGCTTTCCGGTGTTCGTGCCTTTCCCTAACCCAGTCCTTCCCTCACATCACCTGGCCATTACCTCCCCTCTTTCCACTCGCCCTACCTAGCCTCCTGCCTCAACCCCTCGTGCCAGCACATTACACTATCATTACTCGGGTGTCTCTGGCCGACACACACACACACACACACACACACACTCACAGACACGCACACACGGACACGCATACACACACACGCGCGCGCGCACACACACACACACACACACACACACACACACACACACACAGAGCGTCCGCCCACTAGCTCGAAATGCAATCTGGCTAAAAGTGTCGTAATCGCCCTTAAGCGGCTGATGGCTCATGAGCGGCCGGTCCCCTCAAGGCGAATTGAGTTAATGAGCGGGCATCGACCCGGAGACCACCGGTGCACAAAAGAACAGCCGGGACGCCCGCCGTGCAGCCAAAGACCAGCACCCCCTTGCATGACGCCAGCCGCTGACTGACGACACCCTGTCATGTGCCCCACTGCTGGCTCCAGGGAAGGTGGGGGCGGTTACCGTCACTGTGGCCTGGATTGAGGTGTATTTTGAGAGAGGCGGATTTGATCCCCCCCCCCCCCCCCCCCCCCCTGGTGTGTGCGTGGTGATCGCGAGGATGACGATGGAAGGTGTGGGGGTATGGGTCTCTCTCTCTCTCTCTCTCTCTCTCTCTCTCTCTCTCTCTCTCTCTCTCTCTCTCTCCCCCCCCCCCCCCCGTGTGTGTGTGTGTGTGTGCGGTCATCGTTAGGGTGACGGTTAAGAGTGAGGTGGACGATGCTTCTTCCCGCCGGTAAAGATGCATCATGTTCAGGGTGAGGGAGACAGTACATCGTCGTGTGTGTGTGTGTGTATGTGTTTGTGTGTATGTTTGCGTGTGTGTGCCAAGGGTGAGGGAGATTATGGCCCTCATGTTGTGGTTGTTAGGGATGAGGGCTAAGCTACCCCTTATTATGGTTGTGGAAGGTAAGGGGTAATTTCAGTTCCCAAGGCCAGGCTGCTGGTACCACCACTTGTTTGTGTGGAGGGGCGAGGGGGAGATGGTGCCACGCTGTTATGCACGTTGCGGAATTTTGGTGGGTTGGAAATAACGCCTTCTGTGTCTTTGAGGAGAACAGGGTATGGCGGGCGCCTCCTGAAGTACGTGACCGAGTCCAGTTGGAGAGGTCACCAAAGGGCACCAAGTTGTGCGTACGAGAAGGGTGTTACCGGACTGCACCAGCAGGAGGTTACACTGAGTGAGTGAAACGTCACCTGTAGCCTGGCTGTATCACTTGGGAGTACAGTCTCGTTAAAGAAATAAATTCCACACCAGAAGGGTTTCACCATTCCCTTGCTACTGGAAGTAGCGCAGCCCTTTGGAGCCGCCCGACCTCCTGGAAAGAGACCATGGGTAAGGCCCGGACCCCTTCCTGGAAGAGCGCCCTGAGCAGTTGTCATGGAACGATGAGATACACACAGGAAGGTAGTTTTGCCCTGTTGTGCCCCCGTGTGTTGAATTGTTTTAACAAGACATACAGGAACACTATGTTAGTGAGTGGGAGGGAGGGAGGGCAGTAAGGAGGAGGTGAGAGGGAAGGAGGGTGCTAAGAAGAAGGCGAGAGGGAGGTAGAGCAGTTGGAAGAGGATGAGAGGGAGGGAGGGCACTAAGAAGAATACAAGAGGGAGGGAGAGCAATAGGAAGAAAGCAAGAGGGAGGGAGAAAGAGCAGAAGGAAGAAGGTAAGAGTGGAGGGAGGGAGTGTGAATTATTCTGGATGGTTGGCAAGAGCCGAGGAAGAGGTGTGTGTCATGTGCGAGTGTCTGATGATGAGCTTTGAGTAATATTTGTGGATAAATATTAACTCGGCCGCCCTCTGTAAACACCATCATCCTCGCCCCTTTTCATCCTCAGGATGACTGAGTGAGAGGAGGAGGAGGAGGACGGGCCTCTTGTGTTAACTGTAAAAAAAAATTATGATAAGTTGACTGATGTGTTTTCTGTAGATTTTCTTCTTCAGGTAAGTTATCACGTTTACCTTGAACAGATGACTTGAGGCGCTTAAAGTAAACTGATGTAAAGGGAAGTTTGTTTTTTATTTTTGTTTTCGTTTCTTGGGAAGTTGAGACTCGTGTGTTGTCACGGACGCCACCTGCTTTTCAATGGATTGTTTTGGTCTTTTTTTTTTTTTTTTTTCTTTCTTTTTTTTTTCAGCGGACGAGTTTGTGTGTGGTGAAGGAAACCTTTGGTTGGTGTGAAGGAAGGTTTCCTGTTGTAAAGTAAGTCTTCGTTCGTCTAAGGGAAGGCCTTCGTTTGTTTTAAGTGAGGTTTTCGTGCGTTTAAAGGATAGCCCTCGTTTGTTTTAAGGAAGTTTTTGCTTTTTTGAAAGATAGCCTTTATATGTTGAAGGAAGCCTTGTCGTATTTTAAGGGAAACATTCTCTTAGTTTAAGGGTAGTGTTATTTTAGTGTTAAGGGAAGCCAACGTTTGTTTAAGGAAAGCCTTCCTTTGTTTTCAGAAAAGTTTTCGAATGTTTTAGGTGTATAGTTCACCTCAGGCGTTAACGTGGGGTCATGTGACCTTACCTTTAGTAAGCGCAGCTCATTGCTGGTTGCGGGGGCTGCACTCTACCCCCGGCAACAAGTCTTAAGACCAGATCTCCAATTTGAAGGCATGGCCTCTTGCCAGACCTCCACGATGAGCGCCTCGCCTCTTGCCGGGCCCACTTCATGACCGTACATCTCCCAGGGCTGTGGTTAACACGAGGAGGGACGGTCGGGTGGGGCAGGGTGTAGGGAGCCTGGGTTGTGGTGTAGTGTGTAACCATGAGGGAGTGAGGGCGTGTAGCTTGGCAGGATCATGCCTGGTTGTAGTGGCTGGCTGTGGGGTGTGGAGAAGAAGCGGATGGCTAGTGGTGTGTGTTAGTGTCTTGTAGGTGGATGGCAGTCGGGGGTTCCTTCCCCGTGTGCAGAAGACGTCCTGCCACTAGACAACGCCACCAGGAGGCCGGACCTAACGTTAGCCTGGTGGACTTGACTGTAGGAGGGTTGGCCTGCTGGCCTGGGGTCGGCCGCCGTGTTCCATCTGGTGTGGACGGTAGGTACAGACCTCCAGTAACACACACACGCACACACACAAGCACACTCACTCACTTATTCACGAGCGTAGAGCTACCAACCTCCTCCTCCTCCTCCTCCTGGACAGATAGGCAATTACGCACGCACACCTTCAGTTATCGGTGTGAAGATTTTTAGGGTACCGACGCCATTATTTAATGGGTTTGGTCGGGTAGGCCATTGCCAGCCTGTAATGGAGGTATTACAGTCATGCAGTACAGGTCTCAGCGGTCATGTAAAGTAGTTTTTTGTTTTTTGCACCACAAGCACGGGTGTCCAGGATATATAACGTAGTGGAAAGATTCTTGACATTTTCGTTTTACCTCTGAGTTGTGTTGTGACGACACATACTAGAGCTGTAGGAGGGCTGATAATGATAACAACAGGGCAACTGTACCGAGACATTGTCGTAAATGTGTTTATTTCTTTATTGTATTGATTACATCGTCTGTTGGAGCATGACAACCTCATTCGACCTTGACCTGTGTATGTACAGTCTTTGGGGCCTAGTCAGAGGTCACCACCACCCTTTGACTTTGACCTTTGAAGGGCAAAAGACTCTCCCAGGGATTTGGTGAAAGCATCTCTTAAAAGGCGAGCATTCTGGCGCCCTCGCTTCCTGGCGTAATAAGAACATTGGCTATCTCTGAGCATCGCTTCCACACACACACACACACACACACACACACACACACACACGTCACTCAACTTCCTGAGATACAGGTCAAATTATTTCTGAGATATCTCATTTATTCCAAATATTTACTTACAGTTTTTTTTTTATTTGAATTAAGGAGGTCCTATTTTTTTTTTTTTTTTTTTTTTTTTTTTTTTTTTTTTTATGTTTGCGACCCAGTCATCCATAATATGGTCCTCCACAAAGCCATCAGCACTAGCTTGAGTGAGCATCGCCAGGCTGTGCGCTTTTCCATAGGCCTACCACCGCCTTCCATTCCCCTCACCTGTGGCCTCCCTCAGGACACAATCATGGGACCCCTCGTGTTTACTCGTGGATGATGCTGTGAAGGGTACACACACTCACACACACACACACACACACACACACACACACACACACACACACACACTCTCTCTCTCTCTCTCTCTCTCTCTCTCTCTCTCTCTCTCTCTCTTTTGATGGGAGTTCTGTATCTGACGACTTGGCTTTTTTGGACGTCGCCGTTGACCGCATCTCGCCCGACTGCATCACTCTCCAGTCCAGCCTCCACAGCCTCCAGGACTGGACCGTCGCCACATACGTCATCATCCACCTCACCTCAGTCCTCAGTTGTGAGCGTTCGTCATTGTTTCCCAGTGTGGTGTTCCCCCTCCAGACGTCTCGTCAGTCGCCGCCAGCCCTCTCCAGGTTGGAGTTCGGTCCAGCCAAGCATCCCGGTGTCACTCTGGACGAAACACGAAGCTGGAAGGAACGTGTGTGGAAGAGCATCATATTGTCTGGACACCCTTCGCAGACCGATAACACCTCATTCAAGAGTTCGGCTGAGAGGATACATCACCTCTCCCGCCACCGTTTTCTCCATCCACGCGAGATCCCTCGTACCTAAGTCTCAGTTCAGTACCACAACTGCATCCATCCCACCCAGGCTCGCACAGACCGCTACAGTAATAACAGGTTTGTTCCAGCCACTGTGAGCATCACTCAGTGTTTGTATAAAGACTTTCTACTCTGCCATCCTTCGTGTAGACTCTCTTGTCTCTATTGCATATATTTGTTTATTTTGAATTCATGGTAGCAGTCGTTTCAGCAAATTTAATTGCTATTATTATTTATTTAATTTATTATTATTATTATTATTATTATTATTTTTATTATTATTATTAATATTATTAATGATGATGATGTCGAAACTTCTTTTCATCCAAACAGTTGCTCCGTTTATACAAAGGATTGATTCGTTCTTGTATGGAGTACTGCTCTCACTTACGGTTTGGTTCTAGCTCTGCATCCTTACTTGACAGAGTTGAGTCGAAAGCGGTTCTACCCAAGATAATCTGTCTCCCAGGCTAACTTCCAAACTTGACCCCCTTGCCCTACGCCGCAATGTTGGTTCACTTTCCCTCTTCTATAGGAATTACTTTGGTTTTTGCTCCCGGGGGCTGGCTTAAGCCCCCCCCCCACCACCACCACCACCACCACCACCACCACGAGCTGGCTACGCAGTGCTCGGCAAGCTGCTGCGTCACATGATTACTGTGTGGCCATCAGCAACTCTTGGGTGGGCCGTTTTGATACCTGCTTCTTTCCCTATACGTCGAAGCTTTAGAACTCTCTACCTTCTCATGTCTTTGCCAATAACTATGACCTGGCACATTCTGAAAGACAGGTTTTTCTTTTCCTTCAGAATTCGTAAATACTTTTTTTTTCTCTCACGATTCTATCTACATTTGAATTAAGGCCCGTCCTCGATGTGGGCTTTTGTCCGTGACTGGAGTCTCCAACATTAAAGATTATTATTATTATTATTATTATTATTATTATTATTGTAGTTGTAGTAATCTCGCTTATTATTGTTATTATTATTATTTTATTATTATTATTATTATTATTATTATTATTATTATTATTGTTGTAGTTATAGTAATGTCGCTTATTATTGTTATTATTATTTTTATTTTATTATTATTATTGTTATTGTTATTATTATTGTTATTATTATTATTATTATTATTATTGTAGTTGTATTAATCTCTGGCTTTCGCGGTGGGAGTTAAGTAATATATCTGCCTGCCTAAATGGCAGAAATATCTTCTTAAGTTCTCTCCTTGTCACTCGTCCCGTCCAGCTTACACATAACGAACACCTCATATTACCAGCACCATTAGAACCCATTGCCCGTCAGATACCACCCATTACTCATCGTACACCATTCGTGCCCATTACCCGCCATTTACCACCCCATTACCCATCTTGTACTACTCAGAAAACCATCACTTGTTACCGGTTGCTTATCTCACTCAACCAGCTTAACATACTAACGATCATTAGAGGGGCCCCTTAATGACAGATCAGGCCAGTAATTACCGCGCCGCCTGCTACCACGGCTACCTTGAGAGAGAGAGAGAGAGAGAGAGAGAGAGAGAGAGAGAGAGAGGGGGGGGGCGAGGGAATAAAACTTTGTGTTGTTGTTTTTGAGCTGCTTTTTTGTTTTTGTTGGTTTTCTGTTTGTTTGTTGCGTCTGTGTATTTCTGCCATTGTGCATATGTTCGTGTCTGTTCTGTGTGTTTTTGAGGGCAAACGTGAGTGTGATGTCTCACTATCCCTGTGTGTGTGTGTGTGTGTGTGTGTGTGTGTGTGTGTGTGTGTGTGTGTGTGTGTGTGACTTTTCATCGTGGTTCATCGTGTATTTCCATCCCTTCTGTCCCTCCCGTCCTTCCCATGCATCCACCCCTCTCTGCACCAGCTGTCGCCCTCCACCTGCTCCACCTGTCTTACCTAAGCCAAACCTTGCGGCCAAGGGACACACGTCTTCCACTCGTCTCCATATACTTCTCGAACTCTCCTCTTCCGTTAGATGTTCCCCATCCACCAAACCCACCCTTGTCTTCTGGCACCATCTGATATTTCAACTCCACCGCCATCCCAGTCTCTCTCTCTCTCTCTCTCTCCTCCCCAGCCATGGTGGGTGAGGGTTGGGAGGGTAAGGTGGGTGAGAGGCAGGTGGTGGGTGGAGATCTGGTCTCTGCAGTAGCCGCCTCAGATGGCTGGGCATAATGTGTTGAGACGTGACCCACCTGCTGATGAACACCTTGGGTGGCAAGAAGCGGCGAGGCAGGGTATCGAAGACGTGGGTCGTCGCTGTAGCTGAGGCAAGGCGCAAGGGAGGCAGTAGAACACATGAGAGGCGGGAGAAAGAGAGGAGGAGGAGGTGATCGGGGAATAACAAAAACAGATAAGCATTGGTTCTAGATGAGATTGTAACGAAAGACGTGAAAAAAAAGATGAAAATAAGGAAATGATATTGGCTATTAAAGCGGGTGTGGGGGGAGAGAGAGAGAGAGAGAGAGAGAGAGAGAGAGAGAGAGAGAGAGAGAGAGAGAGAGAGAGAGAGAGAAGAGGTCATGAATAAGACGCAGAAGAGTAAGAACCAGCGAGATAAAGGGCGACAGATATATAGCGGGAGCGTAAAATGTAGCTGCCGGGATGAAGGAAGAGATGGCTTTTGGACAGAGTTTAAAAGTGAGAAAAGTTTCAAAGGACCGCGAAATACGGCTGCATGAAGTATGGCGAGATAGCCTGGCACAGGGCATGAGAGTGGCAGTATAGCAGTTGGTGCAGATAATAGCTGGCGAGCTCCAGTTTGACGGCGTTGCCCTAAATCCACCAATGGCGTGAGAGTCCTCCCCCTTTCGCCGGGGAAGTGGAGCGACGTGATTGGTCAGTCACAGCGGCGGCGGTGGTACCCCGGGGATGGAGTAGTTACCCCGTCGTAACCACCAGGTCACAAGAAGAGTGATAGTAATAAGGACACCTCGAGTCTCCTGCTGCAGGCGATAGGTCACGACGGAAGAACGGTGGACTGTGAGCTGTGGCAGGGAGAGGCCGGGGTTGATGAGAGGTGGGGGAAGGGTGTGTGTGTGAGTTGGGGGGTTATGTATGAGGGGTGTGAGGTGGGGGGCAGTAGGTGGGAGCGGTGTGAGCGAAGATGCTAGAGTGAAGGATCACGAAGGTGATGACAGGAGGTAAGAGCAACAGAGGAAGATGAGGCCCTGGAATGGCGGCGGCGACACAGAAGATAGTAAGAACACTAGTTCGAAACCATTTTTTTTTTCATTTTTCCAGCGAAGGCTCTGACCGAAGACATCATTATTTTAAGATATGTAATTTCAGTTGTTTCACACGATGGCTCGAATATTGAAGAGCCAGACAGTGCAGGGGGCTCTCCCAGATAATGCATGGTTCGAATCTTTCCCGGAACCTTGGACGAGGCTTCACAGGAAGATTGGTCCGGGAGTTGATGAGACATTGGTTGTTACGTGGCCAGACCATTATAGCAGGTCTGTGCCCCTGGTCGACAGCCATAAGTAGATGCTGAGGCCCAGGTGTCGAGTGTGAGGCCAGAGACCTTCCCAGTCTTGACCTCACCTGGTCGACCTCGGTGTTAGTGATCCTTGTAGGTCACACCTTCGTGTGGGTCACGTCTGGCACCGCTTGAGGCCGCGAGGCATTTTTTGTTTTAAGGGTAGACTGTCAAGCATCGAGTGTTTACTTTGTTGTTACTTGTTTTGTACATTTACCAAAACGTATATTACCATCCACGTATCCTCAGCACCCAGTCCAGTCCCTCCTCAGCATGCTCAGCACCCAGGTTTTATGTAACAGCATTGACATCATTGTGAACTACAGCACAACCACACATCAACCTTCACACAGAAATGAAAAGCTACCCCGGCCTCACGCTTCAGCCAGCGTCATTCGCAGATCCCCCCAACCCAGCAAACATCAAAATGACGAAACATATCCACACCGAATTATCCTGACACACGCTTAACAACCTTCCCTCGTAACCCAAGTTTAAACACCATTCCATTACACATACACCTCTCTGAAAGTACACTCCCCAGACAAGCTAGAGCTACACTCTCTGGTCTATTCTCTGGATATTTCCCTTCTCTTCAGCGTGACAGACATTGATTCAGCATGTCACACGCCTGGTAGTGACCAAGATTTATCTTTTTTACACTGTGGACACCTAACACCTGCTCCTCAGCTGTTTTGCTCAGACAAACGCACATCACCACATATCAAGATTTCCTGAGCGCTGTGGGAGCCAGAAAAAAAGGAGGGGGTGGTGGTGCAAGGTTCACTGTATTCTCACCTCTGACATTCTTTTTATAAATATCTAAACTAATCATACATACAGTTGCCTGTTTACAACAACCAGCGGACCTTACCCTCACACCTCACAAGCTCGCCTTAAGTATTATTTACCTTCGCTACATGAGGCCAGCGTCCCCACCTTGTTCATGTATAGGACATGACCCAAGCGACGCCCCCGTGTTACCTGACCCTGAACAACAGCTCCGTTGTTACCCTCGTACACCTCCTGCCCTTTCCTTTTCCTGTTCCATACATTTCCTGCCTCACACATTTCCTGTTCCGTACATTTCCTGCTCCATACACTTGCGTCATACGGTTCCTAACATTACAGCGTGGATTTTGACTGGGTCTACACGACACCCCGTGGTGCGCCTACCATACATTGTGGCTGGGATGGTTTTATACTTATCCCATTGCCGATATGCATCCTCTCTCTCTCTCTCTCTCTCTCTCTCTCTCTCTCTCTCTCTCTCTCTCTCTCTCTCTCTCTCTCTCTCTCTCTCTCTCTCTCCTCTCTCTCTCTCTCAACCATACGCCCCCATGCGACGTCTCCGTGAAGATGGCGTGACGTATTGGGTCATCTGCGCGTTCCCCAGCAACGAGCGACGGGGTCAGATGAACGACCTCGTCCATGGCGACCTGCCACGGCAGTTACGTCGTTACGGGTCACATACACACTGGGATTGTATATCACGTATCCCTCACCTTCCTACCGTGTTGGGGCCACGGTGAAGAAGGGATGGGAGGGTCGACCTTACGGAGGAGCACTGTGTGTGCGAGGGGAAAGACTGTGTGTGTGTGTGTGTGTGTGTGTGTGTGTGTGTGTGTGTGTGTGTGTGTGTGGATAGGTTGAGGCGGGGATGACCTGGATAGATGACTGGCTGGCTGGTAGACTGCCTGGGTGACAGGCTGACTGACTGTATCAGACATGGAGGACAGAGGAAAACATGTTATGGATCGGCGGCTGGAAATCTTCAGGAACTCGCTGAGTATGATGTGCACGAGACGTGAACTGTGTGGGTGGGTCTTGATGTTTGCCACATAAGACCCCGAACTTGTCGTGTGCCAGTCATACCCAGCCCGTAGGTAGCTATAGCCCAGCCTAGGTCGTGCCACATGATTATCATGTGGTCTATTGATCCTGTGTATGACGCGCGCACGCACACACACACACACACACACACACACACACACACACACACACACACACACATACATACATACATACATACATACATACATACACACACACACACACACACACGTTAGCAGAGATGATATGGGCAAGTAAGTGCTCAAATTAAGGACATTCTCTCTCTCTCTCTCTCTCTCTCTCTCTCTCTCTCTCTCTCTCTCTCTCTCTCTCTCTCTCTCTCTCTCTCTCTCTCTCTCTAACTCTGTATATATATATATATATATATATATATATATATATATATATATATATATATGTGTTTTATATATGTTCATTCATTCATTTATTTATTTATTATACTTAGTCGCTGTCTCCCTCGTTAGCGAGGTAGCGCAAGGAAACAGACGAAAGAATGGCCCAACCCACCCACATACAGACGCACATATACGTGCCTAAACATTTCAACGTATACACACATATACGTACACAGACATGTACATATACACACATGTACACATACACACTTGTTACATTCATCCATTTCCGTCGCCACCCCGCCACATATGAAATGGCACCCCCCCCTTGCGCGCGAGGTAGCGCTAGGAAAAGACAATAAAGGCCACATTCGTTCACACTCAGACTCTAGCTGTCATGTGTAATGCACCGAAACCACAGCTCCCTTTCCACATCCATGCCCCACAAAACTTTCCATGGTTTACCCTAGACGCTTCACATGCCCTGGTTCAATCCATTGACAGCACATCGACCCCGGTATACCACATCGTTCCAATTCACTCTATTCCTTGCACGCCTTTCACCCTCCTGTATGTTCAGGCCCCGATCGCTCAAATCTTTTTCACTCCATCCTTCCACCTCCAATTTGGTCTCCCACCTCTCCTCGTTCCCTCCACCTCTGACACATATATCCTCTTGGTCAATCTTTGCAAGCTGAAGCCTCGTACCCATTTTTATCGATCAGCCCTTAGTGGAGGATGAACAGCTGGATTAACTGTGTAACGGCTGCGGCGACCAGGATTCAGACCTGTGTGGACTGGGAGGTCTGTGAATGCGCCACGGTGCATACTCCTAACAGCTACACCAGCTGTATGGTGATGGTTCATAGCTACACGGAAGCCTCACCCATATCTTAGTCATCATTTTAGAAGTATGAATCGTAGAATTCATCTGTCCTCATAATTCTGAGACCAGGATGCTCAGAAATCCAGAGAAGATATATTTTAATGTCTCATAACCTCGTTATACCCCTGTAGTGCATGAAGCATATTAGTAGAAAGGGGTTCAGTGAAGTTAGTTGAGAGAGAGTCTTACATTATGAAACGATAGTAGTAATTTTCAAGTCAAGTTGAACAGTGTGGTTAGAAGGATGGACGACCAGTTCAGTCGTGGTTCATCCCGTTTTCTAGACCAGAAAACATGAGTTTGTGTTGCAGTTATAATAGCACGGTCGGCACCTCCTGTCGTTCGTTGTTGAGACGTGCATAATTCGCGAAAGGTTATGTACAAAGGTGATTAACCAGCTAGATTTATGTGAGGGGCGTCGGCCAGCAGGCTGCGGCCTCCAACAGACTGACTGATCAGAGGAGCAACAGGGAATCTTGTCCTCAGACCCAGCTGTAGGGTTCGAGACGAGCCGCCAGTATCAACTTGAGGTGTGTACAAAGTTGAAGGAGGTAAGGTTATGTTTGATGGCTGTCTGGGTGGTTGACGGGATGAGTACAGAGCACCGTGTTTGGATCTCTCTCTCTCTCTCTCTCTCTCTCTCTCTCTCTCTCTCTCTCTCTCTCTCTCTCTCTCTCTCTCTCTCTCTCTCTCTAGCATTGACTACTTGTTTCTGTCATCGAGTCTTTTCATCTCTACTGTCTAGCAGCTGGTTGACCATCTCTGTCCTTCTGTCATTAGACGCCGGGGTCTGTAACTGTCCACCTCCCGTCCAGAGCCACAGCGATCTCTGATCTCAGCCTCACACACTCACTCGAGTGCGTCATTAACGCCACTTTTTCCCCACACATTACCCCAGCACGGAGACACCAGCACACCCACCCCTGCAGTAACGCACACCCCCACACTCCACCAGCACCCCACAACTACACACATTACCCTTACCCACGTCCCAAAACTCCCACTCATACTTAGATATCCCTCCACCTCCTCAGCCAAGATACCCATCCACCCCTTCAACCAAGATACTCCTCCACTCCTTCAACCAAGATACTCCTCCACCCCTTCTCCCATTCTACAGCCAGCCTGCTGACTCCTGCTGCACACAGTAGCCACAGCTGCATGGTCGTGAAGAAGCGGTGTGTGTGTGTTTTTCTCCATCTTAATTTTTTACCAGAATCCTGTCTCGTTGCATCAAGAACTCCGCCAAGTTTTCATATTTTGGAGTTCACAGATATTTTTTTTCCAAAGGTTTTAATTTACGTAAACTGTCAGAAAGTTTGGAGAGCATGCACGGGCGCGTGTCCTCTCTCTCTCTCTCTCTCTCTCTCTCTCTCTCTCTCTCTCTCTCTCTCTCTCTCTCTCTCTCTCTCTCTCTCTCTCCCTATCCCTCGTCGTGATAATGGTGGAGGCGTCTCTCGTGAGGCAGCGTGATGGTCCTCGCCAAACTTTGTAAATGTTTCCGTCTTAACAGCTCTCTTAGGCACTCGCCAGGGCGCGCTCGCTAGCTCTCGCTCTCCGCTGTTTATTAAAATACTGAAATTAAGCTTCGCTCGATGCCTCTCTTGTTACCCCCCCCCCCCCCCCGCAGTAGTGGTGGTGGTGGTACACCCCCCCCCCCCACACACACACACACACACACACACACACACACACACACACACCACATGAGGCTGGGGAAGTTATTGCCATGAGCTATTCATGTCTTTTTTTTCTTTTTTTTTTTCCCCCTTGGGGGATCTGTGGTGTGTGTGTGTATTGTGGGGGGGGGGGGGGTTACCTGGACGTGGAACACGGGGCAGTGCCCACCTCAGCTCACGTCAAGACGTTTGATAGCGGGTTGAGCACATTGCTGCAGCCAGACAGTGGCTTCCAGTTCAGCGGGTCCAACACCGTGATGCAGTGGGCGGCAGTGCTGTCCCCACTGTGGTGAGGGAGGGATGCGGGAGTTCCTGGTTGTGTACCCACTGTATCAAGACCCACTAGAATTGCCAGTTATGTACCCACTGTATCAAGACCCACTAGAATTGCCAGTTATGTACCCACTGTATCAAGACCCACTAGAATTGCCAGTTATGTACCCACTGTATCAAGACCCACTAGAATTTCCAGTTATGTTCCCACTGTATTAAGACCCACTAGAATTTCCAGTTATGTACCCACTGTATTAAGACCCACTAGAATTGCCAGTTATGTACCCACTGTATCAAGACCCACTAGAATTTCCAGTTATGTTCCCACTGTATCAAGACCCACTAGAATTGCCAGTTATGTTCCCACTGTATTAAGACCCACTAGAATTCCCACTTATGTTCCCACTATATTAAGACGCACTAAGACTCCCAGTTATGTTCTCAGTGTATCAAGACAGTGGAATCCCCAGTTGTGCACCCCTGCCCCCCTCTGTATCTCTGACCACTGGAGTCCCTGTCATGCCCCCACTGCAGCAGGATGCATTGGAGTGCCGAGCGCAGCGAACTCCTCCCTAGCCAGACCCTGTGACCGGTTCGAAGCTGATATCAAGAGATGCTCGAGGGTTCACGGGACAGTGGTTCGAGCGCTCACTAGTCATTGGTTCATAGGTTCCCGGGACATGCGTTCGAGGGTTCGCGGGACAGTGGTTCGAACGTACACGGGTCATTGGTTCATCGGTTCCCGGGACATGCGTTCGAGAGTTCGCGGGACAGTGGTTCGAACGCACACGGGTCAGTGGTTCATCGGTTCCCGGGACATGTGTTCGAGGGTTCACGGGACGGTGGTTCGAACGTACTCGGGTCAGTGGTTCATTGGTTCCCGGGACATGTGTTCGAGGGTTCACGGGACAGTGGTTCGAACGTACTAGGGTCAGTGGTTCATTGGTTCCCGGGACATGTGTTCGAGGGTTCACGGGACGGTGGTTCGAGAGCTTAAGGGACAGTAGTCTGGGTGTTCATAGGACAGTCCACGTAGATCTCATGGGACGTTGGCTCGAGGGTTCATAGGACAGTGAGTCGAAGATTCGAGAGAGTTGTTCGAGGGCTCAAGGGACGACATTTGGTTCATGGATTCGAGATGCAGCGGCTAATGGTTTCACGGGAGAGCGAAACGAGGGTTCGGGCGTCTCAGCCGGACCCTATTACACTTCCGTCTCCCTGTCTACAGCCAGACGGCACCGTCAGTCCACCTGTCTACGTCGTGTATTATGCATGAGGACGCTCGTTGTCATGGCCGACGTGTTGGGGGGAATATGAAGAAGTTGGGCATAAAAACCGCTTAGTGTGAAGTCGTTAGGGAGAGGTTTGTTACCGTCGCTAGCACAGTCATTAACGAAGTCTTTACCTCGTGTTTGTAAGAGTCCCGCCTTGCGTTAGCAGAGTTACTGCTAGCGTTAGTAGAGTCCCGCCTTGCGTTAGCAGAGTTACTGCTAGCGTTAGTAGAGTCCCGCCTTGCGTTAGCAGGGTTTCTGCTAGCGTTAGTAGAGTCCCGCCTTGCGTTAGCAGGGTTTCTGCTAGCGTTAGTAGAGTCCCGCCTTGCGTTAGCAGGGTTTCTGCTAGCGTTAGTAGAGTCCCGCCTTGCGTTAGCAGGGTTTCTGCTAGCGTTAGTAGAGTCCCGCCTTGCGTTAGCAGGGTTTCTGCTAGCGTTAGTAGAGTCCCGCCTTGCGTTAGCAGGGTTTCTGCTAGCGTTAGTAGAGTCCCGCCTTGCGTTAGCAGGGTTTCTGCTAGCGTTAGTAGAGTCCCGCCTTGCGTTAGCAGGGTTTCTGCTAGCGTTAGTAGAGTCCCGCCTTGCGTTAGCAGGGTTTCTGCTAGCGTTAGTAGAGTCCCGCCTTGCGTTAGCAGAGTTACTGCTAGCGTTAGTAGAGTCCCGCCTTGCGTTAGCAGGGTTTCTGCTAGCGTTAGTAGAGTCCCGCCTTGCGTTAGCAGGGTTTCTGCTAGCGTTAGTAGAGTCCCGCCTTGCGTTAGCAGGGTTTCTGCTAGCGTTAGTAGAGTCCCGCCTTGCGTTAGCAGAGTTACTGCTAGCGTTAGTAGAGTCCCGCCTTGCGTTAGCAGAGTTACTGCTAGCGTTAGTAGAGTCCCGCCTTGCGTTAGCAGAGTTACTGCTAGCGTTAGTAGAGTCCCGCCTTGCGTTAGTAGAGTTACTGATAGCGTTAGTAGAGTCCCGCCTTGCGTTAATAGAGTTACTGCGAGCGTTAGTAGAGTCCCGCCTTGCGTTAGTAGAGTTACTGATAGCGTTAGTAGAGTCCCGCCTTGCGTTAATAGAGTTACTGCGAGCGTTAGTAGAGTCCCGCCTTGCGTTAGCAGAGTTACTGCTAGCGTTAGTAGAGTCCCGCCTTGCGTTAGCAGAGTTACTGCTAGCGTTAGTAGAGTCCCGCCTTGCGTTAGTAGAGTTACTGCGAGCGTTAGTAGAGTCCCGCCTTGCGTTAGTAGAGTGTCGAGTAGCGTTACACGAGTCCCCGACTGGCATAAGTCGAGTCCTAAGTAGGGCTAGTAGAGTCCCATCCAGCGTTAGTAGAGTCCCAGCCAGCGTTAGTAGAGTCCCGACCAGTGTTAGTAGAGTCCCAACCAGAGGGAGTAGAGTCCCATGCCCATTTATGACTTAGAGAAAATGACTCAAAAGTCAACTTGTTACCGTCATCAGTATACCAAGAAGGCTGAGCGGCAGGCACCAGCCGGTGTAAACTCCCAGCTGACGTAGATATCGGGTAACCTGTGTAAACTTAAGGTGGACGTAAATATTCGGGAACCGTGTATGCATTTCCAGTTGACGTAGATATTCGGGAACCTACGTAGCGCCCCCCTACAGTTTGCGTAGATGTTCGGGAACCTACGTAGCGCCCCCTACAGTTTGCGTAGATGTTCGGGAACCTACGTAGCGCCCCCCTACAGTTTGCGTAGATGTTCGGGAACCTACGTAGCGCCCCCTACAGTTTGCGTAGATGTTCGGGAACCTACGTAGCGCCCCCATACAGTTTGCGTAGATGTTCGGGAACCTACGTAGCGCCCCCCTACAGTTTGCGTAGATGTTTGGGAACCTACGTAGCCCCCCCCCCCCTACAGTTTGCGTACATGTTCGGGAACCTACGTAGCGCCCCCATACAGTTTGCGTAGATGTTCGGGAACCTGCACAACCTCCCACTTGTCGTAGTATTCGGGAACTTACGTAACCTCTCAGTTGGCGTAGATATTCGGGACGCCACCACGTAACTTTCCAGTCGACGTAGGTATTCACCAACCAACGTAACCTCCCAGCTGACCTGTAGATATTCGCGAACCTACGTAATTTCCCAGTTGACGTAGGTGTTCGGTAAACCGACGTTACCTTCAAGTTGACGTAGACAAATTACATGCCATCGATCGTGAAATATAATCCCCCCCCCCCCATCTCATTAATCCCATATGACGTCATTGTCATTTTCATCCGCTTATATGAAAACAATCCATCCTAAAATGAAGACTGTGTTTAGTAAATAGGGTCGTTTCCCCCCTCCTCCCCTTCCTCCTCCCGTCTCCCTACTGACTTTGCTAATTACGAGTAACGACGTCAAGTTGTCATCAGTGTCGGGCGTCAGTTTCAAGTGGTCAGTGAGGGAGCTAACGCTAGTCCACCCACGGTCAGCCCAGCCCCTGGTGAGGGAGCAAGTGGACACTCGTGTTAATGGTTCTTGTCAGCGCTGCAGAAGTCGGACCCGTCCACCGCTGGTAAGAGATCTCACTGGCGTTGATGGAGAACCCTCACTGGCGTTGATAAGAGTCCTCACCAGCGTTGATTGAGAGTCCTCTAGCGTTGATAAGAGTCCTCACCAGCGTTGATTGAGAGTCCTCTAGCGTTGATAAGAGTCCTCACCAGCGTTGATTGAGAGTCCTCTAGCGTTGATAAGAGTCCTCACTAGCGTTGATTGAGAGTCCTCTAGCGTTGATAAGAGTCCTCACCAGCGTTGATTGAGAGTCCTCTAGCGTTGATAAGAGTCCTCACCAGCGTTGATTGAGAGTCCTCTAGCGTTGATAAGAGTCCTCACTAGCGTTGATGGAGAACCCTCACTGGCGTTGATAAGAGTCCTCACCAGCGTTGATTGAGAGTCCTCTAGCGTTGGTAAGAGTCCTCTAGCGTTGATAAGAGCCCTCACTAGCGTTGATTGAGAGTCCTCTAGCGTTGATAAGAGTCCTCACTAGCGTTGATAAAGAGTCCTCACTAGCGTTGATTGAGAGTCCTCTAGCGTTGATAAGAGTCCTCACTAGCGTTGTTGAGAGTCCTCTAGCGTTGATAAGAGCCCTCACTAGCGTTGATTGAGAGTCCCCTAGCGTTGATAAGAGCCCTCACTAGCGTTGATTGAGAGCGTTCACTAGCGTTGATTGAGAGTCCTCAAGCGTTGTTAAGAGTCCTCACCAGCGTTGATTGAGAGTCCTCTAGCGTTGATAAGAGTCCTCACTAGCGTTGATTGAGAGCGTTCACTAGCGTTGATAAGAGTCCTCACTAGCGTTGATTGAGAGTCCTCTAGCGTTGATAAGAGTCCTCACCAGCGTTGATAAGAGTCCTCACTAGCGTTGATAAGAGTCCTCACTAGCGTTGATAAGAGTCCTCACTAGCGTTGATTGAGAGTCCTCACCAGCGTTGATTGAGAGTCCTCTAGCGTTGATAAGAGTCCTCACGAACGTAAATAAGAGCCCATACTAGCGTTGAAAAGAGTCCTCTGGCGTTGATTGAGAGCGTTCACTAGCGTTGATACAGTCTTTATTAGCGTTGACTAAATCCTCACTAGCTTCGGTAATATTCCCCCTGCCTCCCTCCTTGCGTTGTTCAAGTCCACCCTGGCGTTGACAGACCCGATGAATAATTATCCGACAAGGGAAGGGGGGAAGTGAGGGGTAAGGGGAGGGGATACAGTCCTGGCACCCAGTGGCAACGCTGCACTCTTCCCACTAGATAACCTCCAGTGGTCGTTTCAAGTAACGCTAACCATAGTTGAATCCACCCTGGCGTCGTTAACCGGTCTCCACTAACGTGAAGTCGTTAACGTCGGTGAGGGGGCCCCCTCCCCCCCCTCCACTTGTCGTGAGCAAGGGCCTTATTGTCGTTAGTGTGGGCTCTCCCCTGTCGTTAGTGTGAGCTCTCCCCTGTCGTTAGTGTGGGCTCTCCCCTGTCGTTAGTGTGAGCTCTCCCCTGTCGTTAGTGTGGGCTCTCCCCTGTCGTTAGTGTGGGCTCTCCCCTGTCGTTAGTGTGGGCTCTCTCCTGTCGTTAGTGTGGGCTCTCCCCTGTCGTTAGTGTGGGCTCTCCCCTGTCGTTAGTGTGGGCTCTCCCCTGTCGTTAGTGTGGGCTCTCCCCTGTCGTTAGTGTGAGCTCTCCCCTGTCGTTATTGTGGGCTCTCCCCTGTCGTTAGTGTGGGCTCTCCCCTGTCGTTAGTGTGGGCTCTCTCCTGTCGTTAGTGTGGGCTCTCCCCTGTCGTTAGTGTGGGCTCTCCCCTGTCGTTAGTGTGGGCTCTCTCCTGTCGTTAGTGTGGGCTCTCCCCTGTCGTTAGTGTGGGCTCTCTCCTGTCGTTAGTGTGGGCTCTCCCCTGTCGTTAGTGTGGGCTCTCCCCTGTCGTTAGTGTGGGCTCTCCCCTGTCGTTAGTGTGGGCTCTCCCCTGTCGTTAGTGTGGGCTCTCCCCTGTCGTTAGTGTGGGCTCTCCCCTGTCGTTAGTGTGGGCTCTCCCTGTCGTTAGTGTGGGCTCTCCCCTGTCGTTAGTGTGGGCTCTCCCCTGTCGTTAGTGTGGGCTCTCCCCTGTCGTTAGTGTGGGCTCTCCCCTGTCGTTAGTGTGGGCTCTCCCCTGTCGTTAGTGTGGGCTCTCTCCTGTCGTTAGTGTGGGCTCTCCCCTGTCGTTAGTGTGGGCTCTCCCCTGTCGTTAGTGTGGGCTCTCCCCTGTCGTTAGTGTGGGCTCTCCCCTGTCGTTAGTGTGGGCTCTCCCCTGTCGTTAGTGTGGGCTCTCCCCTGTCGTTAGTGTGGGCTCTCTCCTGTCGTTAGTGTGGGCTCTCCCTGTCGTTAGTGTGGGCTCTCCCTGTCGTTAGTGTGGGCTCTCCCCTGTCGTTAGTGTGGGCTCTCCCCTGTCGTTAGTGTGGGCTCTCCCCTGTCGTTAGTGTGGGCTCTCCCCTGTCGTTAGTGTGGGCTCTCTCCTGTCGTTAGTGTGGGCTCTCCCCTGTCGTTAGTGTGGGCTCTCCCCTGTCGTTAGTGTGGGCTCTCCCCAGTCGTTAGTGTGGGCTCTCCCCTGTCGTTAGTGTGGGCTCTCCCCTGTCGTTAGTGTGGGCTCTCTCCTGTCGTTAGTGTGGGCTCTCCCCTGTCGTTAGTGTGGGCTCTCCCCAGTCGTTAGTGTGGGCTCTCCCCAGTCGTTAGTGTGGGCTCTCCCCTGTCGTTAGTGTGGGCTCTCCCCTGTCGTTAGTGTGGGCTCTCTCCTGTCGTTAGTGTGGGCTCTCCCCTGTCGTTAGTGTGGGCTCTCCCCTGTCGTTAGTGTGGGTGTAAGCGATGTTCTCGTTACCATTAACGTATTCGTTATGTGAATAGGCGAATTCCCAAATTATCGTGACGTACGTGTGTGTGTGTGTGTGTGTGTGTGTGTGTGTCCGTCCGTTTCCATCAGTTGTGTCCCCAGTTTCCGGTGACTTTGGGACACGTGTTAGTGAAGACCCCCCCCCCCCCTATGCCTTAATAAGAGGCCTTAAGAGCGTTAGTAGAATGTGTTATTTGTGTCAGCATCGTCCCTATTTGCGTCAGCGTAGTCCCCCTATTGTGTCAGCGAAGTCCCCCAAATTGTGTCAGCGAAGTCCCCCATTTGTGTCAGCGAAGTCCCCCATTTGTGTCAGCGAAGTCCCCCATTTGTGTCAGCGAAGTCCCCCATTTGTGTCAGCGAAGTCCCCATACTGTGTCAACGAAATCCCCCATATTGTGTCAGCGAAGTCCCCATTTATGTCAGCGAAGTCCTCATATTGTGTCAGCGAAGTCCCCCATTTGTGTCCGTGGTCCTAATATGTCAGCGTAGCCCCCATTTGTGTCCGTGGTCCTAATATGTCAGCGTAGTCCCCATTTGTGTCCGTGCCCTCCTCGTCTCTTGTCAAGGGGAGTCACCCATTTATGTCCCCCGTCGTCCCATTTGTGTCTTCGCAGTCACCATTTACGTCAGCGACTCTCCACCTCCCCCCACACCCCATTTGTCCCGGCGATGCCCCCATTAGCGTCTCATCAGACCCATTACGCTCGAGATGTCCCCCGTAACTCGCCGGGCGGCCAGTAATTGGAAGAAAGCCTCCGTCTCTGTAAATTAAGTGACGGTTAACATAAAGTGGCAGTTACCATCTGTAACCATGCCATTACCCTCGTCGGCCGCCGTTAACTGCCGCTAGTCTGCCGTAGAGAGAGAAAACGGGAAGTACCGCGTGAGAACGAGACCAGTTTGCGTCGTCAGAACGCGCGACCAGCCAGTGGGGTTCTTCATGGCCCTGCCTTCGTAAATAGGTCACCCGTGTCGTAAATAATAGATGGAGCATCGTCGTAAACAAGGCAGCCATCGTTGTGGATAGATCCGACGGCGTTGTAAGCAGGTCAGCCACTATCGAAAGTGAGTCTGGACGAGGCTTGTAAATAAATCACCCGTGTCGTAAATTGATCAGCCGTTATCGTAAATAAACGGGCCATTTGTTTGTAAATAAATCGCGCATTATCCTAGATGTATTGACCGTCTCGGTGAATAGATCAGCCATTACCATAAATGAATTATCTGTTGTCATAAATGTGATAGCCATTTTTCGTAAATAAACCTGTCGTTGTCGTAAATAAAGCCCCCTGTCGCCGTAAATGGATAACGAGCCGTTGACGTAAATGAACACTGGACGTAAACGGATCGGTGGTCATCGTAAGCGAAACCCGTCGCCGTTGTAAGTCAAGCGACGCATCAACGTGAGAACGATGGAGAGGAGGAGTGCGTGGGGCGGGACCAGGTGGCTGGGCGGGGCCAAGTGGCCGGTCCGCCCCGCTGACCTTTAGCGCCCCTACCCCTGCCGCCCATACCCTCCCCCTTCCTTCCTTCCTTCCTTCCTTCTTCCCACACCTCCTCTACTTCATCCAACCCTCGTACTTAATAGCTTCCTTTCCTCCCTACTCGTCTTGCCCACTTCCTTCCTCCTCCTCCTCCTCCTCCTCCTCCTCCTCCTCCTCCTCGGTTCCTTCCCCTCCTCTTCCTCCCTCTCCACGCCTCCCCAACCTCCCCATCCTAATGGCAAGTCGCCTCCCCACCTCCACCCAACCCGTCTGAAACCTGTAAGAACTATGTGTCTCCTGTGACACCAGCACCTACTGCTGCAGGAGCTGCTGTTCTTGGTGCTTCTGCTGCGTACTGTCTGAATATTCCATGCCGCCGGAATATTCCACAACCGTGAGAATAGCCCGTACAGTCGAATATTGATATATTCTGTGTACTGAATATTCAATTGGATTTTGGGAATATTCATTAGTCTGGATATACCATACCCCCATTCGAATATTCCATGCACCGAGGGAATATTCCTTAAAGTCGGAATCATATAAGACCATGGGAATATTCCATGTCAAAATATTTCCCCCCCCCCCGTGGAAGTGTTCCATAGAATTGGGATGTACCATACAGCTTCTGAATATTCTATACACCACTGGAATAGTTCATAGAGTCGGAATATTCGGATCCCTCGTAAGAATATTCCCTTTTTGCCCGAATATTTCTCCTATACCGTGGAAGTAATCCATTCACTTCGGGAGTATTCCGTACAGATGAAAATATTCTGTGAACTGCGAATATCCCATAGGCTGCAGCTGCTGCTGCAGCTGGTGTCAGAACCGCTGCTTTTGCTGCCTCTCGTCCTCCTCCCGCCTTCGCCTCTCCTCTCCCACACTCTCACTCCCTCTCTGGTGAGAGGGCTGGGGCTCTCCCCCCCCACCCCCCCAGTCCTGGCTGTAACACGATTATCCCTCTACCCCCCCCTCCCCACCTCTTCCTCACCCCCCCACCTCTCATTCTCTCTCTCTCTCTCTCTCTCTCTCTCTCTCTCTCTCTCTCTCTCTCTCTCTCTCTCTCTCTCTCTCACACACACACACACACACTTTTCTCCCATCATGTCTTTGCACTACCCCTTGCTCCCCCTTCCCATTCTATCCTCTCTCTTTTATTTTGTCCCCCCTTAGTCTCTCTCTCTCTCTCTCTCTCTCTCTCTCTCTCTCTCTCTCTCTCTCTCTGTCTTTATCTATCTATCTATCTATCTATCTATCTATCTCGCACACACACACACACACACACACATTTATATTGTTTACTAATTTACGAAGATGGGGAGAGCGATAGCAGTCACTGACAGTGTATATGTATTTCTTTTTTTTCTCCTGTGATCCTTCGTGCTTCCCAGTGTTGGTTGCACTGTGTGACGTATACCTTCCTTCCTTCGATCGTATGGGCTTGTCTCTAACCCCGGACCAAGCTGCACTGTTGCTTCCCTTGATCAGCCAGGCTCTTCACGGCTGCACCCCACAGGCTGTCCTCTTCCCCCGGGAAAACAGTTCTCTGATATTTGTAGATATTTATTTCATGGGACAAAGATTCTCTCGTGTGAATTAGCCAGAGAATATTGTCTTGTCTTTTCGTCACGGATGCAACGTCATCTGTAATTAGTGTGAATATTGTTGGTTCAGATATTACGTATGAATATCCATGGAATATTTTAGGTATTGAACGTCACATGTGAATATCGTGCGATCCTGGCGCCGTAGGTCGGACGTCGCATGTGAAGATCGTCAGAATATTGATCGTGGCGTCATGGGCATGGTCGTCCCATGCGAATATCCTCAAGAATATTGTGGGTGGTGTTGGCGGCCGGGGGGAGGGGAGGGGGGGTTGATACCACCACCTGTTGCGTCGGCTGTGTCGTGGTCCAGTGAGGCTCATGGGGGGGGGGGGGGATGATCTTCACGGCAAACAAACCCTGTCCCAGTTCACGGCACACTTGTCTTCTCCGGGGGACCCCCCCCCCCCCCCCCCCCCGCTGGTGGGTGAGGAAGGGGGGTGTCCGGGGACATGGACGCCTCACTGGACGTCTCTGGAAAGGGAAGGGAAGGAAAGAGGGTGGGAAGGAATGCGGTGATGGTGAGAAAGGAGGGAGGGGGGATGAATCGAGGGAAGGTGATGGGGATGGGATACGTCAGTGTAAGTGTTGCCCGTACGTGACCTGGAGGACGTGCGTTCTCAGGGTATGGCGGTGGAGAGGTCAAAGGTCGCGGTGGTGTGGTGGTGTGGTGGGTCGTGAAGGGCATGTGGTCATGCGATAATGAGGCCACGACTCACCCACCAGCAGATGCTTGTTAGTAAGAGAAGTTAACTTGTGAAAGAACGTAACTTATCTATTATTGATCATAGTTCAAGTCATAGCGAACCTTGCTCAGTTATCATTGAACATAGTGAGGTTGGTAGGAACACAGTGCCCTCATGTATTGAACACGGAACATACGTAATGTTACTCTGACGGCGTCAGTAGATGGTGTTGTTGCTCGGTTGTTGCCCAGGTTGGGGCTCCAAGATGCTCGTGTGAGTTTGTCCCTCGTGTTGATTATAGTACGCACACCAAGTGAGTGTAAACATGTTCGAAGCCTCGTCCCACAGACCAGCACAGCTTGGCCGGTCTGGTACACTCTGAAAATGTTATTCATCCAGAGCTTTATTCAGTTTCTCCTCTGCTACGCTTCATGCAGTTGCTGAACTCGGATATTATTCCCGTCGACAAATACAATATATGTATTGTGTAATTTTTTTCATCCACAAGAATGTTCTGTATCAGGGAAATGAAGAGTATCTTAAATTTGCGTTATTGATGGTTCGCTCACCATACTCTAGATTCAGTCAGTTGCTCGGTGTTGTCAAAAGTTCTTGTCCTCTGTAATTTTTTTTTCATACTTGATCGCCGTGTCCCTCGATAGTGAGATAGCATTAGGAACAGACGAAGAAAGGCCACATCCATTCGCATCCATTCTCTTCATGTCATTGGCATTGCACCGAAACCACAGCTCCCTATCCACAACTACGCCCCACATGCCTTTCTATGGTTTACTCCGGACGCTTTACATGCCCTGGTTGTCCATTGACAGCACGTCGACCCCAGTATACCACATAAATCAAATTCACTCTGTCCTGTGCACGTCTTTCACCCTACTGCATGTTTAGGCCCCCGATCGTTCAAAATCTTTTTTCACAATCTTTTTTCACTTTATCCTTCTATCTATAATTTCGTCTCCCGCTTCTCCTCGTTCCCTCTACCTCTGACACATATCCTCTTTGTCGACCTTTCCCCGCTCATTCTCTCCTTGTGTCCAAGCCATTTCAGCGCACCCTCCTGCTCTTTCAGCCACATTCGTTTCATTACCATACATCTCTCTTACCCTTTCATTACTGCTTACTCATCAAACCACCTCACACCACATGCTGTCCTCAGTTTTTTCATTTCCAACACATCCACCCTCCTCCGCACAGCCATATCTACAGCCCATGCCCTCGCAACCATACAACATCGTCGGGACCACTATACCTTCAAACATGCCCATGTTCGCCCTCCCAGATAACGCTCTCTTTCCACACATACATAATTCATTCGCTGCTCTTCTGTCCATGTTGAAAGTTCACGTACGTAACTTGTTGTTCTGTCAAACAGGGCTCTTTTGCGCACGCTGTGTTCAGTCAGTGGCCACCTGCGTACGAAGTGGATAAGAGTGCACAATATGTCCGTCGTTCTTGCAGCAGATATTGAATCCAAATTACGTGAGTACCTGAGGTGAATATGGAGGTCTTCTGGCTACACCTTAAAAACTCGTGGACTCGTGGGTAGACCAGGATGACATTTAAGTGATCATGGAAAGTTGCAAGTGTATATAATGCAGTCACTGTCAGCCCCGGGAACATCAGAGAGAGGTAGGTATCCCGGTAGCCAAGGTATACATCAGATAAAGATGTCTTACTTACTGTAAAGTGAACTTAGTGGTCTTACAACCTGGCTGGCTCTGCGTCCATGGGGGCCAGTTGTCAAGGTTAACTGAGAGAGTTCCCTGTCAAGGATGCGACAACGGAAGAGAGACAGAAGACAGTATAACGGGTCTTTATACTCGAGGTGAAATTCACATTGGGTGTGTGTGTGTGTGTATGTGTGTGTTTGGGGGGGGGGAGGCTGCCAAGGGGTCGCAACACAGGGAAGCATACTGGCTCAATATTTGCCTTATATTCCTTCCATTTTTTTCCCCCCCCATTCGTGTTTCACTGTTGCCCGCCAGCTGGCCGCTCCGCCCCTCTCTTTATGTAGGTGTTCTGGGCCGTGTTCCGCAGCCCCTCCCTCCCTCCCAGCTGTTTAATTTCCCCAGTACATTTTTGCCCAAGTGTTACCCTGCTGGCTATGCCCTTTTTTTTTTCAGTGGGTAGTATTTGTGCTTCCCCCTCCCTACCGTGCGTTCACTTGATTTTATTGTATTTATTTCAGCTTTATTTATTTTTTGCCTATTTTCTCTCCATAGCTGTCCTCCCCCCCCCCCCCCCTCTCTCTCTCTCTCTCTCTCTCTCTCTCTCTCTCTCTCTCTCTCTCTCTCTCTCTCTCATCCACCTTTCCCTTCCCCTTGCTCTTCCTCTCCCCTTCCTTTACATCCCTCTCTCTCTCAGCCTACCATTACTTACCCTTCTCTTCCTCTTCCCTCCCATAGCTTCCCCTCCCCTCTCCCGTCCGTCTTGAAACTCGCCATTTGTCATGGTAATTAGGTAGTTAGGGGCAGACGGGCGATGGCTAGTGCTTGTATTTCATCGGGCCAGTAATATGGGATTATTTGACGCGCCTCCTCCACTGTGGCCACACTCGAATTCTCTCTCTCTCTCTCTCTCTCTCTCTCTCTCTCTCTCTCTCTCTCTCTCTCTCTCTCTCCCACTGTAGGACTCGCTTGGAGAGTCCTCGGTGGCAGGTTGAACCTGGTTGGAAGTCCATGTGTTAATAACGAGTCATGAAGAACATTGATGCATGTGAGATCTGTGCTGTTGACACAAAGACCAGACCTTAACGGTATGGTGGTGTGGGTGTTTAAACCACGGGACGTGTAACACCTGATCATAAAGAAGGATATAAGCTAATACTACAAATACCATATATATATATATATATATATATATATATATATATATATATATATATATAAATTATTATACTTAATCGCCGATCCCCGCGTCAGCGAGGTTGCACCAGGAAACAGAATGGCCCATCCACACACACATACACTCATATATATATATATATATATACGAACAAAGTGCATAGGAACGCACACCTTCATATATATATATATATATATATATATATATATATATATATATATATATATATATATATATATATATATATATATATATATATATATATTTTTTTTTTTTTTTTTTTTTTTTTTTTTTTTTTTTTGCTTTGTCGCTGTCTCCCGCGTTTGCGAGGTAGCGCAAGGAAACAGACGAAGGAAATGGCCCAACCCACCCCCATTCACATGTATATACATACGTCCACACACGCAAAATATACATACCTACACAGCTTTCCATGGTTTACCCCAGACGCTTCACATGCCCCGATTCAATCCACTGACAGCACGTCAACCCCGGTATACCACATCGCTCCAATTCACTCTATTCCTTGCCCTCCTTTCACCCTCCTGCATGTTCAGGCCCCGATCACACAAAATCTTTTTCACTCCATCTTTCCACCTCCAATTTGGTCTCCCTCTTCTCGTTCCCTCCACCTCCGACACATATATCCTCTTGGTCAATCTTTCCTCACTCATTCTCTCCATGTGCCCAAACCATTTCAAAACACCCTCTTCTGCTCTCTCAACCATGCTCTTTTTATTTCCACACATCTCTCTTACCCTTACGTTACTCGATCAAACCACCTCACACCACATATTGTCCTCAAACATCTCATTTCCAGCACATCCATCCTCCTGCGCACAACTCTATCCATAGCCCACGCCTCGCAACCATACAACATTGTTGGAACCACTATTCCTTCAAACATACCCATTTTTGCTTTCCGAGATAATGTTCTCGACTTCCACACATTCTTCAAGGCTCCCAGAATTTTCGCCCCCTCCCCCACCCTATGATCCACTTCCGCTTCCATGGTTCCATCCGCTGCCAGATCCACTCCCAGATATCTAAAACACTTCACTTCCTCCAGTTTTTCTCCATTCAAACTCACCTCCCAATTGACTTGACCCTCAACCCTACTGTACCTAATAACCTTGCTCTTATTCACATTTACTCTTAACTTTCTTCTTTCACACACTTTACCAAACTCAGTCACCAGTTTCTGCAGTTTCTCACATGAATCAGCCACCAGCGCTGTATCATCAGCGAACAACAACTGACTCACTTCCCAAGCTCTCTCATCTCCAACAGACTTCATACTTGCCCTTCTTTCCAAAACTCTTGCATTCACCTCCCTAACAACCCCATCCATAAACAAATTAAACAACCATGGAGACATCACACACCCCTGCCGCAAACCTACATTCACTGAGAACCAATCACTTTCCTCTCTTCCTACACGTACACATGCCTTACATCCTCGATAAAAACTTTTCACTGCTTCTATACAAAAGGACCAAGAGGATACAGAAAACGAGGACAGTGTGAGGAGTCACGGGACTTGGTGACTGGAGAGACGGAGATTCAGAAACTACATTGAAAACTACGTCAGGTCAGATGATGATAATGAGTGGTATGCTTATGAGAACGTGCACAGCGAGAGATTGAAAACGTTGATGAAGATCTGTGTACAGACACTGGCAGATGCAAGACGATACCCTCACGTTGTCTGGTCAGCAAGATGAAATACAGAAGCTGTAACCAAATTCAGAATGATTTTTATAGGTGCTTGCGAGGTTGGCGCATCTGAGCTACCGTGGAATGCTAGAAGGGTTGCAATTGCACAGAAGAAAGATGAATTATATCATGTATTGCATGATCTAGGACGACACAAATTGATTGTACCGGAGTTGGACACTTCTCTTATTGAGGGAAAATGGGATCGATTCCTCCAAGAAAATGTGATACCGGTGGGTGAAGGAAAGCACCAGATCAACCCAAAAGTGAATGATCACAGAAAACTGTGTAACGACCGAAGAAAACGGCGTACAAACATATGCCACCCGCTGCCCCAGCCTTGCGCTAAATCTTATTTTTGATATTCGTAGGTGCACACACACACACACACACACACACACACACACACACTCAGTACACACACACACACACACTCAGTACACACACACACACACACTCAGTACACACACACACACACACTCAGTACACACACACACACACACACACACACACTCAGTACACACACACACACACACACACACTATACACAACGCGCGCGCGCGGGTCCGTCTCCCCCTCCCCCTGCAACCAGTCGTTCCCACAGCAGAAGTTTGGAGTTTGTCTGAAAGTTTTGCTGCGGGTGATTTACTAATTATCTAATTGTGCCAATTTATTATTATTATTATTATTATTATTATTATTATTATTATGTTGGACACGTTGAACGGCAGGTGGAAGATTTCTGGTACGGATATATGACAAATTATTCTTATTTAAGTTGTATTTTTTGTGTTGCGCCCCATATCTGTTGGACCCTCGCCTTCCCTTACCCTCCCCCCACCTCTCTCTCTCTCTCTCTCTCTCTCTCTCTCTCTCTCTCTCTCTCTCTCCATTTCAGTCCCCTCCTCCCCCCCTCCTCCGGTTTTTATTCGGGGTGGGGGGGGGGGGGGAGCATCTCCCCTTGCTCAAGCTGTCCTCCGCCAGTTAACGTGGCAACTGTTGGATCAGGGGACCACACCTCTCCCCTCCTGCTCTCACCCCTCACTTCACCTTATTATTCTCTCTCCTTTTTCATACCATTTTTTTTTCCTTGTTTTTCATTTTTTGTTTGTCCACTTCCACATATTCTTGTTGCTCCTTTCCCTCCCCCTTTTCTGCGTGTTATTACATTTCTCTTCCAGTCTTTCGTGGTTCCTCCTCCGTCCCGCCTCGTCTCCCTCCTTCCCTCGACGATCCTCACGCTCTGGCTCCCCCTTAAGCTGGATCTGTTGTTATTATTATTATTATTATTATTATTATTATTATTGTTGTTGTTGTTATTACTATTATTATTATTATTGTTGTTGTTATTATTATTATTAGTAGTAGTAGTATTATTAGTATTATATTGAACAAGTTGAACATCCACGGGTTCCTTCAGTACCAGATACCCCTCCCTCCAAGTGCTCCAAGTTCCCTTCTTTTAAGTTCACCAGATCCTCCTCTTTAATCTTAAGTTCACCAGATCCTCCTCTTTAAGTGCATTTAATCTTAAGTGCACCAGATCTCCCCCCCCCCCCCACCCTTTAGATTGCATTTAAGTTTACCAAATCCCTCGTCTTAGGTGCATTTAACCTTAACTGTACCAGATTTTCCCCTCCCTTTAGGGTGCATTTAGGTTTACGAAATCTCCCTCTTTAGGTGCATTTAAGTGCACCAACTTGCCCTCCTCGAGTGAGCTGACTTTAACCTTTTCACGTATAATCTGCCACGCACTTGATCCTTCGCCTCAGAGTGGACGCGCTTAGGTGCGTGTTCCGTTCCTCGTTGTGCGCCTGTTTCGTTCCTCATTGTGCGCATGTTCCGTTCCTCACTATGCGCCTGTTCCGTGCCTCGTTGTCCCCCTGTTCCGTTCCTCATTGTGCCCCTGTTCCGTTCCTCATTGTGCGCCTGTTCCGTTCGTCGTTGTCCCCCTGTTCCGTTCCTCATTGTGCGCCTGTTCCGTTCGTCGTTGTGCCCCTGTTTCACCTACCTTAAGTATCGCTCTTGAGCACGACGGTACGGCCCTCCCTCGAGTGTGATGGCCTAGCCTTTCATCCGAATCTTTGATTGTTAGCTGAAGGACCAGGTCTCCATACCCCAGGGTCGCACACGTCGTGTTCAGGGGTCGTCACATACGTCGTGCTCAGGGGGTCGTCACACACGTCGTGCTCAGGGGGTCGTCACACACGTGCTCAGGGGGTCGTCACACACGTCGTGCTCAGGGGGTCGTCACACACGTCGTGCTCAGGGGGTCGTCACACACGTCGTGCTCAGGGGGGGGGGGGTCGCACACGTCGTCGCGCGCCCACGGGCCTGAGAGACGTGTGGCTGGTGTGTAATGACGTCAGTTAGTGAGAGAGAGAGAGAGAGAGAGAGAGAGAGAGAGAGAGAGAGAGAGAGAGAGAGAGAGGCGTTGTGTGGGGGAGTGGGCAGCTGCTGGCACCGGGAGGCACTGACGTCTCGTCAAATATTGCTGGGCATCCACACTGCCACCTGGTCAACATGGGACCAGCCTGAATTATAGAGGCGGGGTTCGACTCCCTCCCGTTCGCTCAACCTTTTGAACCCGCGGCTTGACTCCGGCCCCCCGCCGTTCCTCTGAGCCAGCTGTCTGCTGTTAGTTGGTGGCAGGTGAAGCTCAATCTTCGTTGCAGTGGTGGAAATGTTGGCAGGGTACGGTGGTGGTGGTGGTGGTAGCGTCGTGTGGGAAGGATGGAGAATGTGTTGTCAAGGGACGTTGTCTCGCTTGTGGTACGGTTGGTAAATGATGGTATTTTTGTCGATGAGAAGGGTTGTTGGCAGCGCCTGTACATTGTTGTCAGTGTTGGCGTGGGAAGGATCGTTGGCAACATATGTATATTGTTGTCACATGTCAGTGGAAGGGTGTTTGGTGAAGACCCGTAGACTGTTGTCAGTGGTGTCAGAGGGAAGGTCGTCAGTGGCTTGTCAACGGTTGTCAGTAAAGCCTGAAGACTGTTGTTGGGAGGGGGATGTTGGTGGCACTGCAGGCAGAGGTGTTTTCCAAAGCTTCTGGATGTTGTCAGGATTGTTGGCACTGTCGTAATTCGTCGCTTTTTCTTGGATGATGTTGCCAGCTCTGTTGGCAGGAGGTTGTAATGGTCTCTGGGGCTTGGAAAAAATGTTGTCAAGAAGTTACCCAAGTTTAGCGTTGTGCTTAGCATTATCTTCGAATTTGTCCACTTGCTGACAACATCAGATTGCCACCTCGCCCTTTGGTGTGTTGGCAGCTGTGGTGTCACCAGTGAACTGTGTGTGAGGAAATTCCCAGTCGTTTTAGCTTTTTTAAGTCCCTGACCACGATGGTACGACCCTTGACCACGACCGTACGACCTTTAAGCACAACGGTACGACCCTTGACCACGACGGTGCGACCCTTGACCACGACCGTGCGACCCTTGACCACGACGGTACGACCCTTGACCACGACCGTACGACCTTTAAGCACGACCGAACGACCCTTGAGCATGACGGTATGACCCTTAGCTCTGCTTTACGACCCTTGCTTATGAAGGCGTGACCCTTTGACCTACCCCTTAAGGATCAGGTCAGATATGACCCCATTAGCGTGGCTTGATCACCGTGAGTCGGTTCCGGGGATGCGAAATTTACATTTGGTTGCCCTCGTCATTGTAAACCGTTTACAGTGGTCCACTTACAGTGGATTGCTCTCTCTCTCCTTTGTGGGTCGTTTACAGTGGATTACTTAATTACTCCGTCATCCTTGTATTCTCCTTGGGGTGACGTGGTGTGAAGTCTCTTCACCAGAACGTAATTTGCGAGAGAATTCGTAAATGTAATTTGCTAGAGATCACCAAAATGTAATTTGCGAGAGGCCTACCACTTTCCTAGTAGCCCAAATACTTGCCAGTGTTGGCAGGCTTATGCCCAGTGGTGTCAGACTCTAGTGGTGGCAGAGGTCTTGCCTGTGGTGCAGTGTTTTTAGTCGAATGTTGGCAGAAGGTTTATGTATTGTTTGATGGATGTGTTGGCAGGCTATTCCCTTACCTGATATGTTGTTGGCAGAGCTTGTAAATCTGGCATAGTGATGTGTGTTCCCTGTATTGGCTTCGACGTTGGCAGAATTTATTGATCCAACATAAGTGCTGTGAAAAAGCCTCTGTTTGCAGAGTATATTTCACCCCCCGTGGGAGAAGGTTGTCACTTAGCAGTGTTGGCAGAATCTGTGAACTGGGAGAAAGATTTGTTTGGTTTCTATTTTTTTCGTGATATTTTCCAGTGTTTGTGGACGTGTGGGTCAGGTTCCTGGAAAAGGAGAAGACAGTGGAGGAATGTGGTCAGTGGTTTCCAGGACGTGTTGGTTGGCCCTTGTGTGTGTGTGTGTGTGTGTACATTGCTGGAAGCACCTCTGGAGAAAGAGGAAAGCTTGGAGAGACAAGAACTGTGTTGTCAAAAATATTGGAGAAACAAGAACTGTGTTCTCTCAAAAAATGGGAAAAACAAGAACTGAGTTCTCTAACAAAATGGGAAATACAAGAACTGTGTTCTCAAAAACAATGGGAAAAACAAGAACTGTGTTCTCTCTCTCTCTCTCTCTCTCTCTCTCTCTCTCTCTCTCTAAAAAAAAAGGGCCCCAGAGCTTCTGAAATATTTATTCAGGTTGATGTTGATATTAATCAACTCAAAATGTTAAATTGTAGTCCGAAACGAAAAGTTATAAAATGTAATTGTTGTAATGGCTTGATGCGTTATCTCCGGGCTCAGGAGGAGAGGGCTTTGGCCAAAAGTATTACCTCTCATTTATAAAGGTCAACATCGGGGCTCAAGAAAGAATATTCAGGGCTTGGAAGAAAACTCGAAAAAAAGGAAAAAATCGTGTCAGGGTTGACCTGGATCCTCAGCAACACAGGAGTGACCACGTCGGTACAACCGCACCTGCAGAGTGCTTGACCACATCCACCGCCTCATCCATGAATATTTTGGTTATGTTGTGAGCTGAAGTAAGTTATGACGCGACTTGTGGAGATAAGGGTCAGCTGTTGTGATGCTGTTGTTAAGGTGGGGGAAATGTTATATATATATATATATATATTATCCCTGGGGGTAGGAAAGAAAGAATACTTCCCACGTATTCCCTGCGTGTCGTAGAAGGCGACTAAAAGGGGAGGGAGCGGGGGGCTGGAAATCCTTCCCTATCTTTTCTAATTTTCCAAAAGAAGGAACAGAGAAGGGGGCCAAGTGAGGATATTCCCTCTAAGGCTCAGTCCTCTGTTCTTAACGGTACCTCGCTAACACAGGAAATGGCGAATAGTATGAAAAAAAATATATATATATATATATATATATGTAGGTTTGCGGCAGGGGTGTGTGATGTCTCCATGGTTGTTTAATTTGTTTATGGATGGGGTTGTAAGGGAGGTAAATGCAAGAGTCCTGGAAAGAGGGGCAAGTATGAAGTCTGTTGGGGATGAGAGAGCTTGGGAAGTGAGTCAGTTGTTGTTCGCTGATGATACAGCGCTGGTGGCTGATTCATGTGAGAAACTGCAGAAGCTGGTGACTGAGTTTGGTAAAGTGTGTGGAAGAAGAAAGTTGAGAGTAAATGTGAATAAGAGCAAGGTTATTAGGTACAGTAGGGGTGAGGGTCAAGTCAATTGGGAGGTGAGTTTGAATGGAGAAAAACTGGAGGAAGTGAAGTGTTTTAGATATCTGGGAGTGGATCTGTCAGCGGATGGAACCATGGAAGCGGAAGTGGATCATAGGGTGGGGGAGGGGGCGAAAATTTTGGGAGCCTTGAAAAATGTGTGGAAGTCGAGAACACTATCTCGGAAAGCAAAAATGGGTATGTTTGAGGGAATAGTGGTTCCAACAATGTTGTATGGTTGCGAGGCGTGGGCTATGGATAGGGATGTGCGCAGGAGGATGGATGTGCTGGAAATGAGATGTTTGAGGACAATGTGTGGTGTGAGGTGGTTTGATCGAGTAAGTAACGTAAGGGTGAGAGAGATGTGTGGAAATAAAAAGAGCGTGGTTGAGAGAGCAGAAGAGGGTGTTTTGAAATGGTTTGGGCACATGGAGAGAATGAGTGAGGAGAGATTGACCAAGAGGATATATGTGTCGGAGGTGGAGGGAACGAGGAGAAGAGGGAGACCAAATTGGAGGTGGAAAGATGGAGTGAAAAAGATTTTGTGTGATCGGGGCCTGAACATGCAGGAGGGTGAAAGGAGGGCAAGAAATAGAGTGAAGTGGAGTCATGTGGTATACAGGGGTTGACGTGCTGTCAGTGGATTGAAGCAAGGCATGTGAAGCGTCTGGGGTAAACCATGGAAAGCTGTGTAGGTATGTATATTTGCGTGTGTGGACGTGTGTATGTACATGTGTATGGGGGGGGGGGGGGTGGGGCCATTTCTTTCGTCTGTTTCCTTGCGCTACCTCGCAAACGCGGGAGACAGCGACAAAGTATAAAAAAAAAAAAAAAAAAAAAAAAAAAAAATATATATATATATATATATATATATATATATATATATATATATATATATATATATATATATATGTATATAATGTCCTGAATTGGAGGATGCACATCACTAGGGCTTCGGATAAAGTTTTCTCCGGGGTTGATGACTGATGTCAGGGCTGGAAAATTGTTGCCAGAGAAATTATGAATTAACGTGGCTTAGAAATTACTTTCAGGTCCTGAGAAAAAAAGTTATTATTACAAGTAGAATACTAAAATTTATGTATTGAGAAATTATTATTACTGCTTGGTAAAATTATTTGGTTGAAAACATCCTTACAGATCGACACAAAAAAAATTATTGAATAGCATTAGAAGAGATTAACAAAATCAAGTTCTTTGTCTCGAAATCTACGAGAAGATTGAGAGAAAATTTGTCTTAAAATGTACTAGAAGGTTGGTAAAAGAAATTTGTGTTAGAATTTACTAGAAAATTGATAAAAAAAATTTCCATTGAAATCTACTAGAAGATTTACTAAAAAGATTGTATGAAAATCTACTAGATTGATAACAAAAATATTAAAAGCTACTAGAAGATTGATAACAAAAATATTAAAAGCTACCAGAAGATTGATAACAAAAATATTAAAAGCTACTAGAAGATTGATAAAAACTATAGTTTACAAGTATGAAAAAGTAGCGATTGACAAAATACTTAAGTTTGAAAAAAAAAAAAAGTACTGTGTGAGGGTTGAAGAGTGCCGAAACTTACCGGTAAAACTTGAAGACAAAAAAATCTCGCTCTGAAAAATGTTGCCATGGTTGACAACTTTTGATTGCCGAGGAAAATATAGAGTTTAGATATACAGAATTGTAGGTTAAGTTCTGGGTATTGTACAGATCTCAATGATTTAAGATGTTTCCCATGTTTGAACAGTCTTCGTGCCTTTGAAGTATTTTCAGCGCTCGAGAAATGTTTTCAGCGCTTGAAGAATATTCTGAGGGCTTGAGGAAAGTATTCATAGCTGGAGGAATATGCTTAGTGCCTGAGAAGTATTATCACTGCTTAGGAAGTAATTTTAGTGTTTGGGAAATAGTGCCATTGCTTAGGAAATATTGGCAGTGCTTGGGAAATATTGTCAATGCTTGGGAAATATTGTGAATATGAAAATATTGTCATTGCTTGAGTAATGTTTTCAATGCTTAAGAAATATTCAAAATTTTAGAAAATAGTCAGTGCTTGTGAGAAATTCTAAGTGCCTGAAAAAAATGTTTAAGACTTCATATATTTGATCACAGTTTGAAGAATGATTGAGCTTTGAAGGAGTGTAGACTGTACAAGCTTTGAAATACTACAGTGCGTGGAAAATGTTAGAGTCGGGGTCAGTGAAGTGTTGCAAGGGGTTGATAATGTTAGAGTCAGGGTTAGAGAAGTGTTGCAAGGGGTTGATATTGTTGTCAGGGATGGAGGAGTGTTGCAAAGGGGGGGGTTACCAGTTAGGGCAGCCAGGTGGCGCCCCCACCTGCCTGTATATCACCTCACCCCTGACCCCAAGGGGAACGCGAATTAAGAGCCATAATAGCTTGCTTGGAGCCACTAACAGCAGCGCATGGCTCGTTACTTAACCCGCCAGACAGACGGCGCTAACTTGGGGTAATTAGCGGTGTGATTCCCCAAGAGGAGCTGGCTAGCTAGAAATATCTTTTAAGTGAAATTACGAGTGTGAAGAGGAACGTATTGGGTGTAACAAGAAATGTATTGCATTACTGCTCAGGAGACAGTGGCGCTCGGCAAATACTTGGACATCATCAAAGGCAGAAAAATAACGAAAAATTAGATTTTTTTTATTTCATTTTCCTTTTTGAGCCTGTGTGCTACTACTGATACAGCTTTGCCAAAGACGACTTTTCAGTCGTGGTTTATCCTTAAGATGGCGGAGTCTGGTAGCACATATTATTATTATTATTATTATTATTATTATTATTATTATTATTATTGTTATACTTTGTCGCTGTCTCCTGCGTTAGCGAGGTAGCGCAAGGAAACAGACGAAAGAATGGCCCAACCCACCCAAACCACCTCACACCACATATTGTCCTGAAACACCTCATTTCCCACACATCCACCCTCCTCCGCATAACCCTAGCCATAGCCCACGCCTCACAACCATATAACATTGTTGGAAGCACTTTTCCTTCAAACACCCATTTTTGCTCTCCGAGGTAATGTTTTCGTCTTCCACACATTCTTCAACGATCTCAAAACCTTCGTCCCCTTCCCCTATGTGTGGAAGGCGAGTATATATATATATATATATATATATATATATATATATATATATATATATATATATATATATATATATATATATACTCGCCTTCCAAACATAGGGGAAGGGGACGAAGTATATATATATATATATATATATATATATATATATATATATATATATATATATATATATATATATATATACACACACACACACACACACACACACACGAATATAATGCATATGAACGCGCACTTCCATGTAACATACAAGCCTCCAACAGCCAGCATCGAACCCGGGACCTGTGCCTGGCAGGCGGGAGCACTACTGCTACATGCTATCATAACCTAGCAGTAGTGCTCCCGCCTGCCACGCAGGGGTCCCGGGCTCGATCCTGGATGTTGGAGGTTCGTATGTTATATATATATATATATATATATATATATATATATATATATATATATATATATATATATATATATATATATGCAGGAGGGTGAAAGGCGGGCAAGGAATAGAGTGAATTGTGGTATACCGGGGTTGACGTGCTGTCAGTGGATTGAATCAGGGCATGTGAAGCGTCTGGGGTAAACCATGGAAAGTTGTGTGGGGCCTGGATGTGGAAAGGGAGCTGTGGTTTCGGGCATTATTGCATGACAGCTAGAGACTGAGTGTGAACGAATGGGGCCTTTGTTGTCTTTTCCTAGCGCTACCTCGCACACATGAGGGGGGAGGGGGATGGTATTCCATGTGTGGCGAGGTGGCGATGGGAATGAATAAAGGCAGACAGTGTGAATTGTGTGCATGGGTATATATGTATGTGTCTGTGTGTGTATATATATGTGTACATTGAGATGTATAGGTATGTATATTTGCGTGTGTGGAGGTGTATGTATATACATGTGTATGGGGGTGGGTTGGGCCATTTCTTTCGTCTGTTTCCTTGCGCTACCTCGCAAACGCAGGAGACAGCGACAAAGCAAAATAAATAAATAAATAATATAATATATATATATATATATATATATATATATATATATATATATATATATATATATATATATATATATATAAGTAATCGGTGAAGTGTTTTAGATATCTGGGAGTGGATCTGGCAGCGGATGGAACCATGGAAGCGGAAGTGGATCATAGGGTGGGGGAGGGGGCGAAAATCCTGGGAGCCTTGAAGAATGTGTGGAAGTCGAGAACATTATCTCGGAAAGCAAAAATGGGTATGTTTGAAGGAATAGTGGTTCCAACAATGTTGTATGGTTGCGAGGCGTGGGCTATGGATAGAGTTGTGCGCAGGAGGATGGATGTGCTGGAAATGAGATGTTTGAGGACAATGTGTGGTGTGAGGTGGTTTGATCGAGTAAGTAACGTAAGGGTAAGAGAGATGTGTGGAAATAAAAAGAGCGTGGTTGAGAGAGCAGAAGAGGGTGTTTTGAAATGGTTTGGGCACATGGAGAGAATGAGTGAGGAAAGATTGACCAAGAGGATATATGTGTCGGAGGTGGAGGGAACGAGGAGAAGAGGGAGACCAAATTGGAGGTGGAAAGATGGAGTGAAAAAGATTTTGTGTGATCCGGGCCTGAACATGCAGGAGGGTGAAAGGAGGGCAAGGAATAGAGTGAATTGGAGCGATGTGGTATACCGGGGTTGACGGGCTGTCAGTGGATTGAATCAAGGCATGTGAAGCGTGTGGGGTAAACCATGGAAAGCTGTGTAGGTATGTATATTTGCGTGTGTGGACGTATGTATATACATGTGTATGGGGGTGGGTTGGGCCATTTCTTTCGTCTGTTTCCTTGCGCTACCTCGCAAACGCGGGAGACAGCGACAAAGCAAAAAATAAAAAAAAAAAAAGTAATCACACATGCACACACACAAAGTGAGAGAGTATATACTTACGAGTACTTACGACGAGAGAGAGAGAGAGAGAGAGAGAGAGAGAGAGAGAGAGAGAGAGAGAGAGAGAGAGAGAGAGAGAGAGAGAGAGAGATTCACTGTCGACATGGTCGTATTATCTTCACAGGACGGAATAGAGCATAGCGTCGTCGTGGACCTCATCGCCCTCAGTGGAGCCCACCTTACCGAGCTGGGTTGTAAGGCAAAGATTCTCTGATGTTATCACAACTTTGTCTGATAACAGGATTCATAACTGCTGAAGTTGTTGCACTGATGTCTTGGTCATCAGATACGAGACTAGGGGAACATATGGAGCGTAGACCAGGGGAACATATGGAACGAGACCAGAGGAACATATGGAACGTAGACAGGGGGAACATATGAAACGAGACCAGGGGAACGTATGGAACATAGACTTGTGTCTCAACGACCTTAAACACACACACACACACACACACACACACACACACACACACACACACACACACACACACACACACACACACCTACCTCCCCAGCTGGAAGCCTTATCGCACTATTAGACTTCAACCTACCACTTAGCAAACAGCACAGAAGCCGAGCAGCGTCACCCGCGGTGGTGCGGAGGAACGGGGCTTTTGATCAGCATTTCCATGTCCTATGCTCCAGGACCAGGCTCCCCGAACTCGGTCTTCATAAATGAATGCAAAACCTCATTATCTGTGAAAGACACCACTAGCTTAGACACTGAACATCATCTGGAAACAGTGCCTGGACTCTGGCATGGTCAATTAGAGAGAAATAGAGATTAATGATTGGATTAAGGAAGATGAATCAACCCGGCCGGTTACACTGTCATATTTCTTTAGATGAATGCGATTCAACACTTCATAGAACCAGACAGTGTACATAGCCTGGGTTTACATGGTACTCAGGGCGTGTAGGCCGTCATGCCTGTGTGTTAAGGTGTTTGACCCCCACATTGAGGTAGTGGGGGCGCTGAAGAACAGACGGAAGATTGAACACAGATGCCAGGTCTCCATCATGACGCCCAGTTGATTACAGCAGACGAATGTTGAAGTTAGTGAGACGTGGTTGAAGAATTCCTCGGTCTCACGTATTAGGTACGATGGTTAGGCTGTGTGATATTGATCAGAAGATGCAGTAAGATACCCAGAGTTTGCCTATGTTTCTTCACATTTCCCAGTATGATAATGTATTTAGGGAAAGTCAATTTTTCCCCCCCAGAAAGGAGCCCTGTGTTTAAGCAGAGTGCCAATTCAAGGCCTGTTTATGATGATCCAGCTCCCTGCCTGTAGTTGTCCTTGTTATATTCAGAGCTTTTAACAGGTTGTGGCATCGGGGTCTCGTCTCTGAGCTCCCATCTCTTGGCGGTCCTCCCTCAATTTCCTCCCTCATGTATAGCCTCCTCTCTGGCCGATCTGTCTCCGTGGCTGGTGATGGATCAGCCTCTCGGAGCCCCTTTCTCTCTCAACAGCCATGTCCCTCGAAGGCTTACCCCTTTTTCTCCTTTTTATCATCGATTTCCTTTCTACAAATAACGCGTCATTCATCCACGTCCTTCAGTTCTGCTGCTTCTCCACTCGATCTGCATCTCGTCTAGAACAACGTCCTCGATAAACTCTGACTTGGACAGGTTATCTCAGTAGGGTAAACGAAATCTGGTTAAGTTTAATGCCTCCATAACCCAGTATCTGCTCATTTCTATATCGTAAATTCTTCGCAACTCTCGTCTCTCCTTCGACGCTTCTGTGATTCCACGTTTTGACTTGGTAAACATACTTGGTGTTACTGTAACATCAACACTGTTTTGGAAACTCCACCTTACCCCTGAGAAACTGGGGAGTCCTGTTTAGAGTCGAGATTTCTTTTCACCCAAACACTTGTTCCGTGTATACAAAGTATTGATCCTTCCTTGTAAGGAGTAATGCTGTCGCATCTAGGGTGGTTCTGCCTCTGCATACACGTCAGAGTTGAACCGAAAACGGTCCAACTCGCCCGCTCTTCCAGGCTGACTGAGATACTTGACTCTCTTGCCCAACGCAACAATGTTGGTTCACTTTCCCTCTTCTATAGATATTACTTTGGTTTCTGCTCCCGAGAGCTGGCTGCTTGTGTGCCCCTCACTACCAGCTAGACCACGCAATGCTCGGCAAGCTGCTGCCTCACACGATTTATTTATGGCCGTTGGCAACTCAAGGGTGGGCCGTTTTGATAACTGTTTCTTTCCCGACACGTCGAAGCTTTGGAACTCTACCCTCTCATGTCTTTCCCAGTAACTATGATTTAGCACATTTCAAAAGACATGTTTTTTTCACTTCCTCCAATATTCGTAAGTACTTTTCCTTGTCTCTCTTTTTTCATTAACTTCTCCAAATTTCACTTAAGGCTCGGCCTTGATGTCGACTTGAGCCTGAGACTGGAGCCTCCAACGTAAAAAAAGGATACACAAAAATAGCCTTAATGAATTGGCCTTGATTACGGCATTCAAATTGGCCTTGATTACGTCATTCAGCTGTCCTTGCCGTCTCACATAACATGAAAAAAAAGGAGAGAAGTGACAGCTGTTGCCGTATTACTCCTGAGTGATTCAGAGTAAACCGGTTTTCAAATTATTCACATACGAAATTCGCTTTGAAAGGAACCATTGTCGTAGTCGTGCACAACACCACACACACTCGCACCGCCAAACCTACACACACACACACACACACACACAGAACCACACGTCCCTTCCAGATACGTGCCTGTGATGTAGGTCGCTGCTGGATGATATATAATATTACCACATTACCAGATATATATAGAGCTGACTAGTTGTAAGCCCTCTGTGACACGTAAATGTAGCTTTTGTTATACGGGTGTTTGACTGGGCCGTCCCGCCATTGTTTACTGGTGAGAGGTGATAAAGTGGCTGTGAATTAACTCCGTCGTTGCCACCCACAATTATACAGAGGTTCACCTCCCGATGGCATCGAACGGACTCATCGACTTTATTGAAGCGGGATGGGATGGCGCCGGGGGATAGAAAAGCGTTGTTTTGCCCCATAAGAGGCGGACGTGTTGGGCTGAGTGTAATTACTGGGGGACAAAAATGGAATCATATTCATCCAGTGATTTACAGAAATGTCGCAGATGATGTGGTTTTTTTTTTTTCATCGTCTGTACATCATTGTACATCGTTATAACCCGGGAAGATAGATACACTGGTTTTACAGCATCTAAATAAATGGAGTGGCACGGAACACATTGGTCTAGTAGGTGCGTGGTGTCGAAATCATGCCCCGTATTAACCTGCAACACCCTGATTTCCAAACTTTACTGTAATAGTGAAAGCGTGAGTAGTTTCGTATTATCTTCTTAATGACATTCGTGTGTACGTATATAGATAGATAGATAGATATAGGAACCATGGTGAAACGGGAGCGAGTCGTGTGTGTGTGTGTGTGTGTGTGTGTGTGTAGGGAGATTCTGGGAGCAGTGTAGAACGTTTGGAAAGAGAACGTTATCTAGAGGGCAGAATGGGTATGTTTGAAGGTGTGGTCCCAACAATGTTGTATGGATGCGAGGCATGGGCTGTAGATGAGCAGTGCGGAGGAGGGAGGATGTGTTGGAAATGAAATGTTTGAGGACAATATGTGGTATGAGGTGGTTTGATGGAGTAGGTAATGTGAGGGTACGAGAGAGGTGTGGTAATATGAGTAGTGTGACTGAGGGAACTTAAGAGGGTGTGCTGAAACGGTTTGGACATATGAGTAAATGAGTGAGGAGAGGTTGACAATGAGGATATGTGTCAGAAGTGGAGAGAACAAGGAAAACGGAAAAATGAAACTGGTTTCGGTTTTGAGCTTTCAGGGCCTGAACATGCAGGAGGGTTTAAGGCGTACACGGAATATAGTGAATGGGAACGATGTGATATACAGGGTTCGACGGGCAGTCTTGGGACTGAACCAGGGCATGTGGAGCGTCCGGGATAAACCTTGGAAAAGTCTGTTGGGCATGTTTTTGGATAGGTAGCTGTGGTTTCGGTGCATTACACATGGCAGCTTGAAGTGAATATGGAAGCCTTCTGGCAATGTCTTGAGAGTGAAAGTCGTAGACTATATTGGGTAAACTAAGATGACTTCAAGTGAAAGTTGCAAGTGTATATAATGCAGTCACTGTCAGCCCCGGGAGCAGCAGAGAGAGGTAGGTATCCCGGTAGCCAAGGTATACATCAGATAAAGATGTCTTACTTACTGTAAAGTGAACTTAGTGGTCTTACAACCTGGCTGGCTCTGCGTCCATGGGGCCAGTTGTCAAGGTTAACTGAGAGAGTTCCCTGTCAAGGATGCGACAACGGAAGAGAGACAGAAGACAGTATAACGGGTCTTTATACTCGAGGTGAAATTCACATCGTGTGTGTGTGTGTGTGTGTGTGATTGTCTCTGTAAAGTATAGGAAGCGGGTTCGACCGTCAAGTAGCCTTTTGAAATTCTCTAGCCGCCACCAACTTTGATATACCTCTTTATGAACGCTTAGCAGAGGTTATAGTAGCGGGAATAGCAGCATATATCTCCTATTCTTCAAACCCATGGTTCAGCCGGTCCTGCTCTGAGGCCATTCAGGTTCTATCTCAGCCGTTTTGATACCTTCTTCTTTCCTAGCACGTCGAAGCTTTGAACTCTCTACCCTATCATGGCTTTCCCAGTAACGCTGACCTGACACATTTTTAATGACTGGTTTTACATTTTCTCCAAAAGTCATAAATGCTGTCCCGTCTTTTTTTGTTTGTTTCTATTTATCTCAGTCCCTTTTGTATTTCAGTGAAGGCCCTGCCTCCAACGAAATATATATATATATATATATATATATATATATATATATATATATATATATATATATATATCTTTTCTTTTTTATCTTTTTTTTTTATTGCTGTCGCTGTCTCCCGCGTTTGCGAGGTAGCGCAAGGAAACAGACGAAAGAAATGGCCCAACCCACCCCCATACACATGTATATACATACGTCCACACACGCAAATATACATACCTACACAGCTTTCCATTGTTTACCCCAGACGCTTCACATGCCCTGTTTTAATCCACTGACAGCACGTCAACCCCGGTATACCACATCGATCCAATTTACTCTATTCTTTGCCCTCCTTTCACCCTCCTGCATGTTCAGGCCCCGATCACACAAAATCTTTTTCACTCCATCTTTCCACCTCCAATTTGGTCTCCCACTTCTCCTCGTTCCCTCCACCTCCGACACATATATCCTCTTGGTCAATCTTTCCTCACTCATTCTCTCCATGTGCCCAAACCATTTCAAAACACCCTCTTCTGCTCTCTCGACCACGCTCTTTTTATTTCCACACATCTGTCTTACCCTTACTTTACTTACTCGATCAAACCACCTCACACCACACATTGTCCTCAAACATGTCATTTCCAGCACATCCATCCTCCTGCGCACAACTCTATCCATAGCCCACGCCTCGAAACCACACAACATTGTTGGAACCACTATTCCTTCAAACATACCCATTTTTGCTTTCCGAGATAATGTTCTCGACTTCCACACATTCTTCAAGGCTCCCAGGATTTTCGCCCCCTCCCCCACCCTATGATCCACTTCCGCTTCCATGGTTCCATCCGCTGCCAGATCCACTCCCAGATATCTAAAACACTACTTCCTCCAGTTTTTCTCCATTCAAACTTACCTCCCAATTGACTTGATCCTCAACCCTACTGTACCTAATAACCTTGCTCTTATTCACATTTACTCTTAACTTTCTTCTTTCACACACTTTACCAAACTCAGGCACCAGCTTCTGCAGTTTCTCACCTGAATCAGCCACCAGCGCTGTATCATCAGCGAACAACAACTGACTCACTTCCCAAGCTCTCTCATCCACAACGGACTTCATACTTGCCCCTCTTTCCAAAACTCTTGCATTCACCTCCCTAACAACCCCATCCATAAACAAATTAAACAACCATGGAGACATCACACACCCCTGCCGCAAACCTACATTCACTGAGAACCAATCACTTTCCTCTCTTCCTACACGTACACATGCCTTACATCCTCGATAAAAACTTTTCACTGCTTCTAACAACTTGCCTCCCACACCATATATTCTTAATACCTTCCACAGAGCATCTCTATCCACTCTATCATATGCCTTCTCCAGATCCTTAAATGCTACATACAAATCCATTTGCTTTTCTAAGTATTTCTCACATACATTCTTCAAAGCAAACACCTGATCCACACATCCTCTACCACTTCTGAAACCACCTGCTCTTCCCCAATCTGATGCTCTGTACATGCCTTCACCCTCTCAATCAATACCCTCCCATATAATTTACCAGGAATACTCAACAAACTTATACCTCTGTAATTTGAGCACTCACTCTTATCCCCTTTGCCTTTGTACAATGGCACTATGCACGCATTCCGCCAATCCTCAGGCACCTCACCATGAGTCATACATACATTAAATAACCTTCCCAACCAGTCAATAATACAGTCACCCCCTTTTTTAATAAATTCCACTGCAATACCATCCAAACCTGCTGGCTTGCCTGGGGATAGGGGAGAAAGAATACTTCCCACGTATTCCCTGCGTGTCGTAGAAGGCGACTAAAAGGGGAGGGAGCGGGTGGCTGGAAATCCTCCCCTCTCTCTTTTTTTTTTCTTTTTTTTTCCAAAGGAAGGAACAGAGAAGGGGGCTGGATGAGGATGTTTCCTCAGAGGCCCAGTCCTCTGTTCTTAACGCTACCTTGCTGATGCGGGAAATGGCGAATAGTATGAAAGAAAGAATATATATATATATATATATATATATATTTATATATATATATATATATATATATATATATATATATATATATATATATATATATATATATATTATTTTTTTATTCTTATTATACTTAGTTGCTGTCAGCCGCGTTAGCGAGGTAGCGCAAGGAAACACGAAAGAATTGCCCAACCCACCCAAATATATATGTATACACATAAACACCACTCTCGCACATTTACATACCTATACATTTTAATGTATACAGACATATACATACACAGGCATGTACATATATGCACATGTACATATTCATACTTGCTGCCCGTCGCCACCCTGCCACGAATGAAAAACCACACCTCAAAGCCCCCCAACCACCACCCCCGCCCCCCGCCCACCCCACCCCACGAACGCGCGATATTGCTAGGAAAAGACAACAAAGACCACATTCGTACACACTCAGTCTCTAGCTGTCATGTGTAATGCACCGAAACCACAGCTCCCTTTCCACATCCAGGCCCCACAGACCTTCCCATGGTTTACTCCAGACGCTTCACATGCCCTGGCTCAATCCATTGACGGCACGTCGACCCCGGTATACCACATCAATTCACTCTGTTCCTTGCACACCTTTAACCCTCCTGTATGTTCAGGCCCCGATCACTCAAAATCTTTTTCACTTCAACGTTCCACCTCTAATTTGGTCTCCCACTTCTCGTTCCCTCCACCTCTTGACACATATATCCTCTTTGTCAATCATTCCTCACTCATTCTCTCCATGTGACCAAACCATTTCAATACACCCTCTTCTGCTCTCTCAACCACACTTTTTTTTTTTACCACATCTCTCTAACCCTTTCATTACTTACTCGATCAAACCACCTCACACCACATATTGTCCTCAAATATTTCATTTTCAACACATCCACCCTCCTCCGCACAACTCTATCTAGAGCCCATGCCTCGCACTCATATAACATTGTTGGAACCACTATTCCTTCAAACATATTCATTTTTGCTCTCCGAGATAACGTTCTCGCCTTCCACACATTCTTCAACGCTCCCAGAACCTTCGCCCACTCCCCCACCGTGACTTACTTCCGCTTCCATGGTTCCATCCGCTGCTAAATCCACTCCCAGATATCTAAAACACTTCACTTCCTCCAGTTTTTCTCCATTCAAACTTACCTCCCAATTAACCTGTCCCTCAACTCTCCTGTACCTAATAACCTTGCTCTTATTCACATTTACTCTCAGGTTTCTTCTTTCACACACTTTACCAAACTCAGTCACCAGCTTCTGCAGTTTCTCACCCGAATCAGCCACGAGTGCTGTATCATCAGCGAACAACAGCTGACTCACTTCCCAAGCCCTCCCATCCACAACAGACTGCATACTTGCCCCTTTCTCCAAACTCTTGCATTCACCTCCCAAATAGCCCCATCCATAAACAAATTAAACAACCATGGAGATATCACACACCCCCGCCGCAAACCGACATTCACTAGGAACCATTCACTTTCCTCTCTTCCTCCTCGTACACATGCCTTACATCCTTGATAAAAACTTCACGTTCGAGCAGCTTACCTCCCACACCATATGCTCTTAATACCTTCCACAGAGCATTTATATCATTTCTGTCATATCCCTTCTCCAGATCCAAAAATGCTACATACAAATCCATCTGCTTTTCTAAGTATTTCTCACATACATTCTTCAAAGCAAACACCTGATCTGCACATCCTCTACCACTTCTGACACCACACTGATATCCCCCAATCTGATGCTCCGTACATGCCTTTACCCTCTCAATCAATACCCTCCCATATAAATTCCCAGGAATACTCAACAAACTTATACCTTTGTAATTTGAACCCTCACCTTTATCCCCTTTACCTCTGTACAATGCCACTATGCATGCATTCTGCCAATCCTCAGGCACTTCACTATTGAATATCCTTACCAACCAGTCCACAACTCAGTCAGTCCCTTTTTAGATAAATTCTACTGCAATACTATCCAAACCCGCCGCCTTGCCGGCTTTCATCTTGCGCAAAGCTTTCACTACCTCTTCTCTGTTTACCAAACCATTCTCCCTGACCCTCTCACATCGCACATCACCTCGACCAAAACACCCTATATCTGCCACTCTATCATCCAACACATTGAACAAACTTTCAAGATACTCACTCCATCTCCTCACTTCACCAATACTTGTTATTACCTCCCGATTAGCCCCCTTCAACGATGTTCCCATTTGTTCTCTTGCCTTACGCACTTTATTTACCTTCTTCCAAAACATCTTTTTATTCTCCCTAAAATTTAATGATAATCTTTCACCCCAACCCTCTTTCGCCCTCTTTTTCACCTCTTGCACCTTTCTCTTGGCCTCCTGCCTCTTTCTTTTATACATCTCCCAGTCAATCGCACTTCTTCCCTGCAAAAGTCTTACTTCTTCATCCCGCAACTCACTGCCCTTTCTAATCTGCCCACCTCCCGGCTTTCTTATGCCACACGCATCTTTTGCGCAAGCCATCACTGCTTCCCTAAATACATCCCATTCCTCCCCCACTCCCCTTACGTCATTTGCTCTCACCTTTTTAAATTCTGCACTCAATCTCTCCTGGTGTATCCTCACGCAAGTCTCCTTTCCAAGCTCACTTACTCTCACCACTCTTCACCTCATCATTCTCTCTTCTTTTCTGAAAACCTCTACAAATTTTCACCTTTGCCTCCACAAGATAATGATCAGAGATCCCTCCAGTTGCCCCTCTCAGCACATTAACATCCAAAAGTCTCTCTTGCACGCGCATATCAATTAACACGTAATCCAATAACGCTCTCTGACCGTCTCTCTTACTTACATACGTAATCTTATGTATATATCTCTTTTTAACCAGGTATTCCCAATCACCAGTCCTTTTTCAGCTCACAAATCTACAAGCTCTTCATCATTTTCCTTTACAACACTGAACACCCTATGTACACCAATTATACCCTCAACTGCCACATTACTTACCTTCGCATTCAAATCACCTATAACTATAACCCGGCCTCGTGTATCAAAGCTGCTGACACACTCACTCAGCTGCTCCCAAAACACTTGCCTCTCATGATCTTTCTTCTCATGACCAGGTGCATAGACACCAATGATCACCGATCTCTCTCCGCCCACTTTCAGTTTTACCCATATCAATCTAAGAGTTTTCTTTCTTACACTCTCTCACATACTCCCACCACTCCTGTTTCAGGAGTAGTGCTACTCCTTCCTTTGCTCTTGTCCTCTCACTTACCCCTGACTTTACTCCCAAGACATTCCCAAACCATTCTTCCCCTTTATCCCTGAGCTTCGTTTCACTCAGAGCTAAAACCTGCAGGTTCCTTACCGTATTCTTTCTTCCCTATCCCCAGGGATATATATATATATATATATATATATATATATATATATATATATATATATATATATATATATATATATGTACAAGAGTAAATGTGAATAACATCAAGGTTATTAGGTACAGTAGGGTTGAGAGTCAAGTCAATTGGGAGGTAAGTTTGAATGGAGAAAAACTAGAGGAAGTAAATTGTTTTAGATATCTGGGAGTGGATCTGGCAGCGGATGGAACCATGGAAGCGGAAGTGAATCATAGGGTGGGGGAGGGGGCGAAAATCCTGGGAGCCTTGAAGAATGTGTGGAAGTCGAGAACATTATCTCGGAAAGCAAAAATGGGTATGTTTGAAGGAATAGTGGTTCCAACAATGTTGTATGGTTGCGAGGCGTGGGCTATGGATAGAGTTGTGCGCAGGAGGGTGGATGTGCTGGAAATGAGATGTTTGAGGACAATGTGTGGTGTGAGGTGGTTTGATCGAGTAAGTAACGTAAGGGTAAGAGAGATGTGTGGAAATAAAAAGAGCGTGGTTGAGAGAGCAGAAGAGGGTGTTTTGAAATGGTTTGGGCACATGGAGAGAATGAGTGAGGAAAGATTGACCAAGAGGATATATGTGTCGGAGGTGGAGGGAACGAGGAGAAGTGGGAGACCAAATGGGAGATGGAAAGATAGAATGAAAAAGATTTTGTGTGATCGGGGCCTGAACATGCAGGAGGGTGAAAGGCGGGCAAGGAATAGAGTGAATTTGATTGATGTGGTATAACGGGGTCGACGTGCTGTCAATGGATTGAATCAGGGCATGTGAAGCGTCTGGGGTAAACCATGGAAAGTTGTGTGGGGCCTGGATGTGGAAAGGGAGCTGTGGTTTCGGGCATTATTGCATGATAGCTAGAGACTGAGTGTGAACAAATGGGTCCTTTGTTGTCCTTTCCTAGCGCTACCTCGCACTCATGAGGGGGGAGGGGGATGGTATTCCATGTGTGGCGAGGTGGCGATGGGAATGAATAAAGGCAGACAGTGTGAATTGTGTGCATGGGTATATATGTATGTGTCTGTGTGTGTATATATATGTGTACATTGAGATGTATAGGTATGTATATTTGCGTGTGTGGACGTGTATGTATATACATTGTGTATGGGGGTGGGTTGGGCCATTTCTTTCGTCTGTTTCCTTGCGCTACGTCGCAAACGCGGGAGACAGCGACAAAGCAAAATAGATAAATAAATAAATAAATATATATATATATATATATATATATATATATATATATATATATATATATATATATATATATATATATATATAAAATATGTAATTCAAAAGCCTCTTCTTTATTCGATTTTTTCTAAGAAACTTCAGCTGCTTACTTGAACTTTCCTGCCATAATTTAGTCCAACAGAACTTTCTGACAAGGAGTGTGGTGCTGAAGTTACTAATAGACATGACTTCAAAAATTTACTTCAAAAGAAGAAAGAAAAAAAAAATGAATGATATTCAGCGATTCCTGCCGAACTTCTTCGTCAACCCCCCATTCTCTCTCTCTCTCTCTCTCTCTCTCTCTCTCTCTCTCTCTCTCTCTCTCTCTCTCTCTCTCGCGGTGAACGTCACCCCTCGTGTGAGTCACCCTTGTATCAGTCACCCACAGAGATTATGTGAGTGACAGACACACGTGTGTGAGTTGGATGTGTGGCGTCCGCTGGGTTCCTCTGGCAGCCAACAGGGAGGTGCATAGCATGCACAACTTGGGTTCCTGCCCGGGCTGCGGGGGTAGAGATGAGCCCCCGACCTGGATGTGACTTAATTGTACACGGGTGGAGATTGACGGGAGGAAGGCGTGATCCACCCACACTAACTTCATGATCCGTTTCGTAGTCGTGACGCAAAGGTGATGGATGGATTGACCGTCAGACGCGCGCGTGAACAGACGCACGTAAATACATACGTGACCGGTTACAAGAGCTGTCGCTGGTAAGGATAAGATCGGGACGAAACAGTGCATCCTTCTGTTGCTGTGCCTGTTGCTTCAACGGAAGTGGCCGTTTGTTTCTCTCGCAGTTAGAGCTTTGTCGCACAGTCTCTTCAACGGAAAATGGCCCTCTGTTGCCCTGCCTGTTAGAGCATAATCATGCAGTTTCTTGCCTTCAACGGACGTTTATCTCTCTTGCCTTCAACGGAAGTATCTCTGTTACCTTCAACGAACGTATCTCTATTACCTTCAACGGAAGTATCTCTTACCTTCAACGGAAGTATCTCTATTAACCTTCAACGGAAGTATCTGTTGCCTTGAACGGAGGTGTCTCTCTCTTACCCTGCCGGTTAGTCTGTTGCCTTCCAGGGGAGTATGAGCAGCGTGAGTACAGCGGGACGGGTTGTGGCAAGGCTTCATAATGGGAGATTCAGTTCGTGTACATCGCGTTGGTGTCTGGCGCCTCAGGTAAGCTCGTAAGCCCACAGATGACTGGAATGTCGTCACGATATGTAAGATGATGAAGCTAAAGCGTTGGGACATCACGGAAGAGTTTCCTTTTATTTGTTATGGTACATGGAAGTGATGCGCCACCGCCCTCGTTGTATTTCGTAATTGTAAAATTGTCTGAACGAAACTCGTCGCCTACCTGTCTTGCAGGTGTTGAGCCCAGGGTCACCGATGACTCTGCACGGACCTGTTGACGTTATCGCTGATAAAGATAAGGGTAAGGTGGGAAAATGTTGGGTCAGTGTAAAATTACGTGTTTTGATATCTTTATGTATCTTCATTTAGGTATAAATTTTCCATGTAGACTTAAGACGTGTAATATTCCTGTGTTTACAAAATGCACGTAACCCATTTCTTTGTTGGTCTTGTTGTTGGGGGAGGGAAAAGAATTATAATTTGTTCGTTTCTGTTGCAGGTAAGAGACGTCACTCAGCTGACGAGGGGCCCCGCTGTCTGGACCAGCCGATCCTCTCAGGTCTGTGGCATGTCTGTTTGTGTCTGTCTGTCTTACCTTGTTCTTAGATGTACTTTGTGTGTTTGTTTGAATGACGCTCTAAGCTGTATATATGTTCTTTGTGCACCCCATACAAATGGGAATATATATATATATATATATATATATATATATATATATATATATATATATATATATATATATATATATATATATATATATTATTTTAACCAGTTGGTCATCTTGAGAAAAATCACCCCGTCTTGCCACATCCTTTACGTTCATCCCGTCACCCATAACCTCCCTCCTCTCTACCCAGCCTTACCCACTCCTTTCCTTCCCAACATTCTCACTCCTGCTCACTCCCCTCCCTCATGCATCCTCACCTCCACCCACGTCCCTCCTTTCAGCATCCTCACCATCCCTACAAGATCCTCGCCTCCCTCCTTCCAATCATTCTCACCTCAGTACACTTCTCATTATTGCTTCCCTCCCTCCCTCCTCTTCTTCACGGTGAAGAAAGTGAATAATAATGGTAATAATGATTTTAATAATCATTAATATGGTAATTATAGTAAAGTTATTGAAATATGATAATGTGGTGAATGATAGTAGTTTATCTTAAGTGTGAACCAGTAAATTTTTCATGTCCCATCTAAACTTTTCTAACGCCTGGCAGTGCGTCAAACAATCCAGTAAGAAAAGAGAGAATAATATCGTAGTCTCCCGTTTAGTTTATATTATGAGAAAAAAGAAAACGAAAGAAATAATGAAAATGGAAGCGAGCGTCTCGAGATGCAAGTGTGTTGTGTCCTGAGATTTCATAGAGTCGGAACTTGAGAGAGAATTTCCAAAATTAAAAATTTTCCCACGAGGGTCGTAATGCTAAGATGTATTATTCCTTCTGTAGTTTTTTTTTCTTTAAGTTACTGCACAAAAATCCCTTTTCAACTTGCATTTTATAAGAGCGATTTATTGTTCAAATTATAATTTTAATATTTGAACTCTGACGTCTTTCGCTGTCTTGGTCTTTCATCTTCCCATAGCCGTTCACATTCTCCTGCTGAATATTGAATGGAAATTCTCGCTTCGTTCCATTCTGCTGTTCCTACTTGCGTAAAGTAACAATACAAGAGGGGAGGATTTGGCTTCTACGGCACGCAGTAGATTCCCCCATCAATCTCTTATCCTTGTTTAGAAATTAATAAGGATTATATAGATCGCTGTTACAGAACCCCTGATGGAGGTGTGTAGTGGGTGGTTATTGTAAGGGGTTAGGACAGAAGCAGGGAGTGTTTACCTGGTTGTGCGAGTGAGGTGTGGTGTGAAAGGGGTTCCACCCTCGGGTTACTGTAGTGGGCGGGAGTTATGTTCCACGTTCAGGTTAGTGTAGTGGGCATGAGGTATGTGCCACCCTCAGGTTAGGTTAGTGGGTGGGAGGTGTGTTCCACCCTCAGGTTAGTGTAGTGTTCGGGAGGTGTGTTTCACCCTCAGGTTAGTGTAGTGGGCGGGAGGTGTGTTCCACCCTCAGGTTAGTGTAGTGGGCGGGAGGTGTGTTTCACCCTCAGGTTAGTGTAGTGTTCGGGAGGTGTGTTCCACCCTCAGGTTAGTGTAGTGGGCGGGAGGTGTGTTTCACCCTCAGGTTAGTGTAGTGTTCGGGAGGTGTGTTCCACCCTCAGGTTAGTGTAGTGGGCGGGAGGTGTGTTTCACCCTCAGGTTAGTGTAGTGGGTGGGAGGTGTGTTCCACCCTCAGGTTAGTGTAGTGGGCGGGAGGTGTGTTCCACCCTCAGGTTAGTGTAGTGGGTGGGAGGTGTGTTCCACCCTCAGGTTAGTGTAGTGGGCGGGAGGTGTGTTTCACCCTCAGGTTAGTGTAGTGGGTGGGAGGTGTGTTCCACCCTCAGGTTAGTGTAGTGGGCGGGAGATGTGTTCCACCCTCAGGTTAGTGTAGTGGGTGGGTGTGTTCCACCCTCAGGTTAGTGTAGTGGGTGGGAGATGTGTTCCACCCTCAGGTTAGTGTAGTGGGTGGGAGGTGTGTTCCACCCTCAGGTTAGTGTAGTGGGTGGGAGATGTGTTCCACCCTCAGGTTAGTGTAGTGGGCGGGAGGTGTGTTCCTCCTTCAGGTTAGTGTAGTGGGCGGGAGGTATGTTCCACCCCCAGGTTAGTGTAGTGGGCTGGAGGTGTGTTCCACCCTCAGGTTAGTGTAGTGGGCGGGAGGTATGTTCCACCCCCAGGTTAGTGTAGTGGGTAGGAGGTGTGCTTCACCCTCAGGTTACTGTAGTGGGCGTGAGATATGGTTCTGCTCAGGTTACCGTAATGGGCGGTGTACGTTATCTGGACTAGCAGGACGGCCATAAGTTAAGGGCAGAACAGCTCGTGAAGTCTTTGTCTGGGAGGAACTTCACGTTCCTTACGGGTGAGAGAGAGAGAGAGTGTGTGTGTGTGTGTGTAATGGAACTAATTATCTTTATTTATCTATTGTGTTGCGAAAGCTCTTCGGGGTGAGGTTTTCACGTATCTTCCCACCAGTACTTGTGTATGGATGATGAGTTTATTATCTTCAGCGCCTGGTGTTGTTATCTTCAGCTCCTGGTGTTGTTATCTTCAGCGCCTGGTGTTGTTATCTTCAGCGCCTGGTGTTGTTATCTTCAGCGCCTGGTGTTGTTATCTTCAGCGCCTGGTGTTGTTATCTTCAGCGCCTGGTGTTGTTATCTTCAGCGCCTGGTGTTGTTATCTTCAGCGCCTGGTGTTGTTATCTTCAGCGCCTGGTGTTGTTATCTTCAGCTCCTGGTGTTGTTATCTTCAGCGCCTGGTGTTGTTATCTTCAGCGCCTGGTGTTGTTATCTTCAGCGCCTGGTGTTGTTATCTTCAGCGCCTGGTGTTGTTATCTTCAGCGCCTGGTGTTGTTATCTTCAGCGCCTGGTGTGTTATCTTCAGCGCCTGGTGTTGTTATCTTCAGCGCCTGGTGTTGTTATCTTCAGCGCCTGGTGTTGTTATCTTCAGCGCCTGGTGTTGCTTGGCTGTTCCCCAGGCTGTGGTGGTGTGGGGCGCCGCCTGGGTCGTGCGTGGACTGTGAGGTTTACACATGTTGGCTTTGGCCACCGGTTGCAGAGTCTTGACCATCTTGTAGTGTATTGTGTACAGCGTCTCTTGTGGTTATCTTGTAGTGTATTGTGTACAGCGTCTCTTGTGGTTATCTTGTATATTATCTACAGCGTCTCTTGTGGTTATCTTGTAGTGTATTGTGTACAGCGTCTCTTGTGGTTATCTTGTAGTGTATTGTGTACAGCGTCTCTTGTGGTAGACGGTCGTGTGAGGTGGTGGATGGTCGTGTGTGTGTGTGTGTGTGTGTGTGTGTGTGATGTTGGTTACATCCCACTGGAGGTCTTCTTACGTGTTGGTTGCACCCCACTGGGATCGGGGCCAGATGTTGGTTGCATGCCACTGGCGTCGAGGTCACATGATGTCATCGTGTGTTTACACATCGAGGAGAGGCTGTGCGCACGTCATGAAGACCCGGGTGGCGTCTCCCCCAGCTGCCTCGTGGGAGGCAAAAGACCTCATTAGGACTCCCACGTCTCGGGTGTGTTTGTTTGTCATCATGTGGTCTGTATATTGTGTATGTGTGTGTGTGTGTGTGTGTGGAGGGTCATCCAGCATGGTTCTTGTCGACGTAGATTCGGACGTTACTGGTGGTGGTGCTGGGTCATCTGAAGGTCTGGGCCGGTCAGTTGAGGTCATGGCTCTGGTCGACCGGTCAGTTGAGGTCATGGCTCTGGTGGACAGGTCAGTTGAGGTCATGGCTCTGGTGGACCGGTCAGTTGAGGTCATGGCTCTGGGGTCATCAGTAGATGCCATGGATTTGTGCAGATAGAGGGAGGCCGTGGTTCTAGGTTAGCCTGTATTGGTCATGTTTTCTAGGTCGTTTATTTGAGATCATGGCTCTGGGTCAGCAGAGGTCGTGAGTGACCCCCAGCCTCGTGGGTAACGAGGTGAGGGCTCTTAGGTGGGTTCTAGGTCACCAGCTGGTTGCCTCAGCTGGTGTAACAGTTACAGTTCATCAGCTGGTCCTGTTACAGGTCACCAGCTGGTTGGCTCAGATGTAGCGATGACCTGTTACAGGTCATCAGCTAGTTGACTCAGCTGTTCTAACGATGACCTGTTACAGGTCACCAGTTGTAAGGGAGACGGTGTCGCAGGTTAACATGCAGTGGGGACGACAGCGTGCCGTGTGATGGACATGGTGATGGCTTGACCACTGTGGTGACCCGTACACTGGGTAGAGAGTGTGCCACCCACTGGCTCTTGTGTTGACCCCACTGGTGTGGGTGTGAGGCGCCGACGCTGGGGGTCACAGGGCATAACTGGTGACCTCGTTTTGTGCCAGTAGAGAGGGGGGGGGGGGTTGATGACACGTTGACAGCCGTATGACAGGTTGGTGACACGTTGCCAGACGTATGATAGAATGGTGACACGTTGCCAGACGTATGGTAGCATGGTAACACGTTGCCAGACGTATGGTGGCATGGTGACATGTTGTCAGACGTATGATGGTATGGTGTCACGTTGCCAGACAATAGAATGGTGACACGTTGCCAGACGTATGATGGTATGGTGACACGTTGCCAGGCGTATGATGGAATGGTGACACGTTGCCAGACGTATGATGGTATGGTGACACGTTGCCAGGCGTATGATGGATGGTGACACGTTGCCAGACGTATGATGGTATGGTGACACGTTGCCAGACGTATGATGGTATGGTGACACGTTGCCAGACGTATGATGAATGGTGACACGTCACCGCATCATATAGGGTTTAAATGCATTTGGAGGAGAGCTGAGGAGTGCCTGGACTCTCCCGTCCAAGATGGGGGAACCATGAACCCCCGAGGCTGAGTCCGGCAACGCCTTACCGAGTCGTGTGCCCCCGTACGTGACGTGGGCAGGTGTCTCCTAACGTGGCACGGTGGTTATAACAACGGACGTGTTGGGTTGTGGCGTCCCTGGCAGCGATGATGATGGTGGTGGTGATGTGGTCTCCATAGCAACGGTGGTGATGATGGTGTGGTCTCCATAGCAACGGTGATGGTGTGTTGTGGTCTCCATAGCAACGGTGATGGTGTGTTGTGGTCTCCATAGCAACGGTGATGGTGTGTTGTGGTCTCCATAGCAACGGTGATGGTGTGTTGTGGTCTCCATAGCAACGGTGATGGTGTGTTGTGGTCTCCATAGCAACGGTGATGGTGTGTTGTGGTCTTCATAGCAACGGTGATGGTGTGTTGTGGTCTCCATAGCAACGGTGATGGTGTGTTGTGGTCTCCATAGCAAAGATGGTTGTGTGTTGTGATGTTCATAGCGACGGTGGTTATGTGTTGTGGTCTCCATAGCAACGGTGATGATATGATGTGGGGTCCACAGCAACGATGATGGGGGTGTTTTGGCGTCCATAGCAACAGAGATGATGTTTTTTGGTGTCCATAGCAACGGTGATGGTGTTGTGCTCTCCATAGCAACGGTGGTGATGGTGTGTTGTTATGTCGTCCATAGCAACGGTGTTGTTGGTTTTGTGGCGTTCATAAAAAGTGGCGTCCATAGCAACGGTAGTGGTGGTGTGGCGCCCATAGCAACGGTGGCGGCGTCCATAGCAACGCTGATGTCACAGCGTCCCTCGCTGGCACCAGGCCCCCCCCCCCCCCCCCCCTCCACGGGCCAGACCGCAGTGCGCCACATCCAGCATCGTAATAACTGTGCCGCAGCCTGGCTGCCCGCCCCTCCCCCAGCAGCGGTAGACCTGCTGCCACTTACCACTCTTGAGCAACGGACTTGGAAGGTAATACGTTAAGGTGTATCGCACGTGCACCGTAACCCTGGCTCACTCGAGCTCACAGGCTCTTCTGGGAGATTGGGGGGAGGTGAGGACCTGATCTGCCTAGCTGGTTGTTGCAGCTGGTCGCTCGTGTGAGTCCATCTGGCTGGTCTGGTCCGCCTTAGCAGCTCCCCAGCTGCCCTTGTGAAGACGATCTAGGGGTTCCTCCCCGCGATGTTCATTATATCTGTCGGTGGTTGGCTCAGCGGACGCAGGGCACGACATGTATGCTATTTTTCCCCTCGTGTGTTGTGCAGGAAGGTGGATCATTCTGCCCATTTTGCCATTCCAGCGAGGGATTTAGCCTTGTATGCAGGTAAAAGACTGGGCCTTCCTGTATTGCCCATGTGTGTGTTTGTGTGTGTGTGTGTGTGTGTGTGTGTTTGATCCCTGGCGTCCACGTTCTGATGACTACAGTGGTAGAGGTTTGAGTCAAGAGTCCCAGTAATTCACGTGCGTTATTGAATCCGTGCAGCAGATGCTCCGACCATGTCGTATGGCTACGTAAGACACGTTGTCTGCATTGCGCTCGGGAGAGTACTCGTGCTTCGAATAACGCTTCGTCTCCCGGAGTCCTCACCCGTTCCTGTCATGACCACAGACACGAACATTCCTTTTGTTCCGCCAAGGTGGCGTTATCTGGCTGTCGCCTTTGGGTCGCTGACGACGCCTGCTTCGTCATCACCAGTCCTGTTGCCCACGTTTACTTTACGTACGACAGGCGTCGTAATTGAAGTGTCCCCTGGTGGATATAATGTTAATTCTCAACAGACATCTTTCGCATGAGTGTTGGCCTAGTGGTGGATGGGGACGTCGAAAAGTTAATCAAGTAAAGACAAAAGGAAAAGTTAAGACTTAATGTGGTCCTCACTGAGGTACGTACCTCTCTCTCCAGGGAAGGTTACTCTGTCTCAAGTGTAAGTGACAGCGTCGTACACTAACTCTTACCGTCACTTCTGGCGTCAGTGTCTGGTTGATTTAATTATTTGCATCCAATGATTATTGGTGGACTCGTGTGCTGGAGGCCAGATACAATGATTACCTCAGCAACGTCTTACAGTAAATGGATCATATGATTACCTGTCAAGACAGTGGGAAGGTGCAATTACCCGTGTTGCCCTGGGCTGAGGTGATGACCGTGAGAGTATGAGACCGTAAGTAGGCTGCCAGACTGAAGGGCGGGACAGCTCGACCCCAGACTGAGCCATGGTGGGTAGAGGGATTCACCCGGGGGCCTTTTTTTTGAATGATGAGTAATGAAATGTTTCCAAAGGGTTTAGGTTCTGGAAGCACTGAAGAATGCGAAGAAAGAGATAACGTTTTCTGAGAGGGCAAGAATGGGTATGTTTGAAGGAATAGTTGTCCCAGCATTATCACATGGATGCGAGGAGTGGGCTAGAGATAAGGCTGTGCGGAGGAGAGTGGGTGTGTGTTGGAAATGAAACTTTAAGGACAACGTATGGTGTAAGGTAGTTTGATCGAGTAAGTAGAGAAAGGGTGTGGTAATAGAACGTGTGACTGAGAGAGCAAAAGAGCATGTGCTGATATGTTTTGGACATAGGGAGAGACTGAGTGAAAAAGAAAAAAAAAGTTGACGATATATGAGACAGAAATTAAGAGAATGAGGAGACCAAATTGGATATGGAGGAATGGAGTGAAAAATATTTTGAGCGATTGGTGGCCTGAACATACTGGAGGGGGAAAGGTGTGCATGCATGGGATAGAGTGAATTGGATCGATGTGGTGTGCTTGGGATGATGTGTTGTCAGTGGACTGAACCAGCTAAAGGTACACCCGCACGGTAGGGTGAGGACTGATCAGTCTGCCGTAATAATCCCGCTCGTTTGTGAACAGATGACACAGTGCAAGTTCTCTCAGTTTTCCAATGCGATATATATGTGTATATGTATATTTCTTTTTCTTTTAAACTATTTGCCATTTCCCGCGTTAGCGAGGTAGCGTTAAGAACAGAGGACTGGGCCTTTTTTGGAATATCCTCACCTGGCCCCCTTCTCTGTTCCTTCTTTTGGAAAATTGAAAAAAAAGAAAATATTCTTAAGAGTCCATGGGGAAAATGAAACACGATAAGTTCCCAAGTGCGCTTTCATGTAATAATTACATCATCAGGGGAGACACAAGAGAGAAATATAAATCAGTTGATATACAGCGAAGAGACGTAGCTAAGACGCCATTTGGTAAACATGAGATTGTCCAAGACAGACAACGAGCGTATCATAAACTTACCATTTTACAAATTTTATCAACAATAAAGTCATCTAATTTGTATAGACTATCACAAATATTAAGATTATAATTATTTGTGTATTTAATGATAGAAGATTCAATGATATTTCTCGCGGTAATAGAGTTAGAGTTAATAACTGGGATGGCATTACTCCAGTCAATACAGTGATCATAGTTTTTAACGTGACTTATATATATATATATATATATATATATATATATATATATATATATATATATATATATATATATATATATATATGTGTGTGTGTGTGTGTGTGTGTGTGTGTGTGTGTGAATCGGGCGCTTATGAGGAAGAAATTATATATGTAGGTGTGAGGTATGGGCCTGGGTTTTTAATATTCTCGGTGTGGTAGGCTGACGTCACAGCTTTTAAAGATGCGACTTTTATGGGGAAGGAGCGATTTCAGGAGGAGGAAGGAAAGGAATTTCCATAGGCGCCGCCGACCATCTTCAAGTGGTCTGAATTTATACCATTGAGATGGTTTAAGAATGGGACGCGCATCCTGAAGGTGGTTTAAGAATGTGACGCGCATCCTGAAGGTGGTTTAAGAATGTGACGCGCATCCTAACCTTCAGCATTTAAGGTTAGGATTCTGATTTTCAGTATTTAATGGTATGATATGCTCTCAGTATTTGTCCTGTGACGCACGTTCAGTATTTACTCTTATCTCAATACCCACAGTAACTTTGCCTGGCGTCTATTTACCATTGCTCTTGGATCCCACTCCCGCTTCGCTTTGGTAATATAAAGTGTTGGAATTTCGCTTGGCCTTCATCATAACTCCCTTTCTCACTCTTGAGTCCCGCGACACCTTTCTCATATCTTAAATCTTTCACTTTCATGTGTATGTATATATCACTGTCTGGCCCACTTCCACCATTACTGAAGTGATGTACGATACTCTCGGCCAGCTCTTGCACCCACTGCTGCCACGGTGTACGATGCCTCTCGCAGTCATACCTGCGCCGTCATTTAAGCGAGGTGTTTGTTTTTGAAGAACCCTCGTGGTGAGCATATGTCTGATCCGTTTTGATGAACATTTTAATGATGCTAAAGTGTGTCTCATGGGTCTTGTTCTGTCTGATACTGTTTCACACACACACACACACACACACACACACACACGCGCGCGCGCGCGCGCTATATATATATATATATATATATATATATATATATATATATATATATATATATATATATATACATACATACATACATATATAAACGCCCATACGCGCACATATACATAATATATACACACATATACAAATGTACTTGTTTAAACTTGTTTGCCTTCATCCATATCTGGCGCCACCCCGCCCCACAGGAAACAGCATCGCTACTCCCTACTTCAGCGTGGTAGCGCCAGGAAAACAGACAAAAAAGGCCACATTCGATCACACTCAGCCACTAGCTGTCATGTGTAATGCATCGAAACCACAGCTCCCTATCCACATCCAGGCCCCACAGACTATCCATGGTTTACCCTAGACGTTTCATATGCCCTGGTTCAGTCCATTGACAGCACGTCGACCCCGATGTACCACAGCGTTCCAATTCACTCAATTCCTTGCACGCCTCTCACCCTCTTGTATGTTCAGGCCCCGATTGCTCAAAATCTCTTTCACTCCATCCTTCCACCTCCAGTTTGTTCACCTGTTTCTCCTTGTTCCCTCCGTCTCTGACACATATATCCTCTTTGTCAATCTTTCCTCACTCATTTTCTCCAAATATCGAAACCATTTCAACACACCCTCCTCTGCTCTCTCAACCACACTCTTTATTTCCACACATCTCTCATACCCTTTCATTACTTACTCGATCAAACCACCTCTCACCACATATTGTCTTCAAACATTTCATATCCAACACACCCACCCTCCTCCGTACGACCCTTTCTATAGCCTATGCCTCGCAACCATGTAACATTGTTGAAACTTCTATTCCTTCAAACACATCCATTTATACTCTTCGAGGCAACGTTCTCTTCTTCCACACACTTCATCGCTCCCAAAACCTTCGCCCCCTCCCCCACCCAGTGAATCACTTACGCTTCCATGGTTCCATCCGCTGCCAAATTCATTCCCAGATATCTAAAACACTTCACTTCTTCCAGTTTGTCTCCATTCAAACTTACCTCCCAATTGACTTGTCCCTCAATCCTACTGAACCTAATAACCTTGCTCTTATTCACATTTAATCTCCACTTTCTCCTTTTGCATACTTTCCCAAACTCAGTCACCAGCTTCTGCAGTTTCACACTCGAATCAGCTACCAGCGCTGTATCATCAGCGTACATCTGACTCACTCCCCAGGCCCTCTCGTCCCCAACAGACTGTGCATAGTTGCCCCTCTCTCCAGAACTCTTGCATTTACCTCCCTAACCACCCCATCCATGAAAAAATTTTACAGCCATGGAGACATATATATTCTAGACTTGCGTGATTTTGTGATATTTTTGGCTCTCAAACATCCGATGTTGAGATTGTTCGAATCACTTTTATTGTCAAATCGACCGTCATGATGTTGTGCTGACGCGTGTTCTACATGTTTGGTGACACTAATGAATGAAAAGAAGGAAATGGACACCGACCATTTGCATGGTGCGGTGAATCTGCCAGAAAATTATTCCACTGGGAAGGGCAGGAAGCACTCATGTTATCCCCCAGGGCACATGCGAGCAACACACACAGTACATACCAGTGAGGCACAGTCCACAGTGTACACATGGTAATGTTCCTCGTAATTTTTTTTTCTACAATGAACATGGAAGAGTACAAAAGGACAGGTGAAAAGTACGGACGCCGTGTGTCCGATAAGAAAAAATGGTGCAAACATCAGGAGACCGAAGTTTTTCTCTTCTTCTTTAGAGGTAAACATGAGTATTGGGAACAGTATATACCAGCCAGTGGAGCGGGTTGAAGGACGTGCTGTTAGGTATCTGCAGAGTACCTGATCTGGTTGGCTTTACTGGGTGTGGAGCCGTGCGAGCCGTGGCCTTTAACATCCTGATTGGTAAGTGGAGTCACCTGACCATGTTGTGGAGATGGATGGAACCTTCCATGTCGATCTAAAGTATACTTAACTACTTTAGCACGACGACTTAACCCCTTACGTTCCACGAATTAGCCCCTAAAGTACAACGACTTAACCCCTTAAGTACGATAACTTAACCAGTTGAGTACGACGCCTTAACCCCTTGAGTGAGTGCTACACATCAACCCCTTAAGTACGACGACTTAACCCCTTGAGGACAACATCACTACCCCTTGAATGCGATGGCTTAACCCACGAGTTCGATGTCTCCACGTCCCCCGTGCTCAGCGGCTGAGTCGATCGTGCCCAGAAGCTGAGAGGACGTCATACCTCTGCGGTTGAGGTGTGTTTGGTGCCGTGGTGGCGCCGTGCCATCAAGGGATGGGAGAAAGAGTGTTCCCATTGTTGGTGATGTTCCGGTGATAGGACCCTCTGTCATCATCGCCTTTATCCATAATTGCGATGCTGTTGTGCGAGGCCATCGCCCTCCCACCTCTACGGGTTGTCAAAAGGTGATATTAGTAAGGCAGTCGATTACCTTGAGCAAAACTCAGCATACTAGCTGTATATCCATTAGAGAAAGACAAAAGATAACGATAGCAGAACCCGATGGACCTGTTCATAAGATGAAGCTGCCTCGTGGGAAACACCTCACCATCACAGAGTGGCGTGTGCATCACGACTTCGTGAAAGGAGAATCGAAGACTCTCGTATACTGTAGCCCAATCAGGCAGACTTCACCTGAAAGTGGTCTGAAGTGCTGAGAGAGAGAGAGGACTTGCTGAAACATTGTTGACGGAGAGCGAACACGTGACTGAAGGGTATAGTGGATTTGTACAGGCAGCACTACATGAACTGAACGTTCGTTCATCACAGGGAAATACATGGATCTCGAGTGCGAGGAAAGGGAATGAATTTTTTTTCCCCTTGATTTCTTCAGTTTATTTGAAGTAGAATATATGATTCTGCTGGAGAAACTAGCGAAAAGACACGTCGGAGGTAAAATAGGAGGATGGATCAAGGTATTTAAGACAAACGGTAAGTTAGAACTGGTGGCAAGTGATGCCATGTCTTGTGAAGATGTTAGGTTCGATCTTCCACGAGGTAGAGCATGACTTCAGTACTGTTGATGATACTGATGTCAGAGGTGAGACAGTGATGTCAAAGATAGCACATCGTCAGGTGCTTTGCGGATGATGACCGAGGCAGCGGAATGATTGGTGCAGGAGACAGAATGAGTAATGAATAGTCAGTAGAGAGCATTGTGAGAATCATCCGTGGTAGAATTGAAGAATTGGGTCATGTATTGATCAAGAAAGGACAAGAAAGAAGAGAGAGAGAGGAAAAGGAACCAGACGTCAAAGACTTCGGTATTCTCGTGTATTAAAAGGACGTACTGAAGAGATGGCACTGTATCGTCAGATAATGAGTGGCATGATATTGAGAACGGTGACTCGAGAAGACAGAAAGCTGTAGTATGGCCACCAAGCGGAGGTAGACATGCTCGAGAGAGTCCAGACTGTGTACAAGTAGACTACGCCGAGGACATGTAGCGTCCGTGGAAGACCGGAAGAACCACAGTCATACGGCGGCCTTGAAACGGGACAGGGAAAGATGTCGTTGGCAGCGAGTACAGGGCCGGAAAAGAAAGCGAACTATTTATATCTGCAAAAATGAATTGGAAATTTATTGTTAAAAGTCGATCAACAAAGAAGAAACTTCTGACTGCCCAGCTTGTAAAATGGAGCCGCTCTCCAGTCTTGTACTCCTTGTGAGAAGAAGTTGATCGGGATGCAGGACTGGAACCTTCAGACGGGACCTGGCTGTGGGGGACAGACTCCTGTACTCATGCATTGGCAGCACAAGACAGTAACATTACAAGACCAGCAAGACGTGTATGTTTGGTGGGCGCTACGCGTTAAACCCCGCCTCTTGTTAAGTGTTGACGTCGTTGGCTCCTAGTTAGGTAACACCCCCCCCCCTCTCTCTCTCTCTCTCTCTCTCTCTCTCTCTCTCTCTCTCTCTCATATTGTGATAATGAACCGTTCTTTCTTTATGACAGGTAAAGTTAAGATACTTTTTCAAGTGTAACGAGTTAGTACATTGTTATGGATGAAATGCTCACACGTATATTGGTAATGCGCGGTAGGAATCATCTGTAAGTCCACACATTTTTTTTTTTTTTTCTTCAACACTTAAGTACATAGTATGGCAGGTAGTGAGGGTGATTATGCTGGCACAGTGTGTTTAGTATGTTCATTATCATCAGCAGGTGGGGCAAGCTACCATGAGTAGTGTCAGCCTGAGTTGGCCAACAGCAACATCAGGGTGTCTACTGATCCTGTTAGTCGATATATAAGTTATGCACATTCGTCATTTCCTGCATTAGCGAGGTAGCGTAAGGAACATGTTCTCTTGGAAAAGTAAAACAAGAAGATAGGATTTCCAGTCCCCCGTTCCCACCCCTCTTAGTACGTATTTAGTGCATATGAACGCGCACTACCATATAACATACAAACCTCCAACAGCCAGGATCGAACCCGAGACCCCGTTGCTCACCAACGTAAGACGAAGGGTGTTTGATTACATATTACTCGAATATTAGTTTCCCTTTTAAGGGTGATCATAGGCTAGCCGTAGTGCTCCCACCTCTTACGCAGGGGTCTAAGGTTCGATCCTGGCTGTTGGAGGTTAGTGTTATATATATATATATATATATATATATATATATATATATATATATATATATATATATATATATATATATATACTTAACCGCCGTCTTCCGCGTTAGCGAGGTAGCGCAAGGAAACAGACTAGGAATAGCCCAACCCACCCACATACTCATATATATACATAAACGCCCTCACACGCACATATACATACATATACATTTCATCTTATGCATACATATACATACACAGACATATATACACATGTCCATATCCATACTTGCTGCCTTTATCCTTTTCGTCGCCACCACCCCGTCACACACGCAATAGCATTCTCCCCCTCTCCCCACCTCTCGTGCGAGGTAGCGCCTGGAAAAAACAAAAAAGTCCACATTCTTTCACACTCAGTCTCTAGGTGTCATGTATAATGCACCGAAACCACAGCTCCCTTTCCACATCCACGCCCCACAGACCTTTCCATGGTTTACCCCAAACGCTTCACATTCCCTGGTTCAATCCATTGACAGTACGTCGGCCCCGATATACCACATCGTTCCAATTCACTCTGTTCCTTGCACGCCTTTCCCCCTCCTGTATGTTCAGGCTCCGATCACTCACAACCCTTTTCACTCCATCCTTCCACCTACTATTTGGTCTCCCGCTTCTCCTTTTTCCCTCCACCTTTAACATCTATATCCTCTTTGTCACTCTTTCCTCGCTCATTCTCTCCATGTGTCCAAACCATTTCAACACACCCTCCTCTGCTCTCTCAACCACACTCTTTTTATTACCACACATCTCTTACCCTATTATTGCTTACTCGATCAAACCACCTCACACCACATATTGTCCTCGAACATTTCATTTCCAACACATCCACCCTCCTCTGCACAACCCTATCTATATCCCACGCTATAACATTGTTGGAACCACTATTTCTTCAAACATACCCATGTTTGCTCTCCGAGATAACGCTCTCGCCTTCCATATATTCTTCAACGTTCCCAGATTGTTGTTGTTGCATCATGTTTTGATGGAAGATGTTTTTATTACTCTTGCATGTAGACCCACATATTGTCAGATTCATGTGTCGCATCACGGGTGGTTTGGTTATATAACCTGTGTCGTGGTTGAGGCACAAGCAAAATACACACATGCCGTTAGTGAGGGGGAAAAAGAGATCATGCATCGAGGAGACAAGAACACGTACTGGAGGTGGTTGAGAATGGCATGATGTTCAGTTTTGGACAGTAGCTATTATACCCACTCATTGATCCAGACACCACCCTGTTATCATCTGGAACCATCAGTTTGTGTTACGATAACAGCAGTACTGGCGGCAGCACCGGCAGTGTGTTGTTCCGACCTGTCAGTTTATATAGACAGTATATAATGTGTGAGGACATGACGATGCTCATTGATTGTGTCCGTGTGACGAAGGGCGTCGCGCTTGTCCCTGCCAGAGCTCAGTCTGTTGTGGTCTGTCTGCCAGCGTAACGTGTGGTGTCCTTGCTTTTAACGTAGCGTTCTGTAATGATGTTCTCTCCCACCCCTACCCCACCCTCCCTGTCGGTAGCACTTTATTGCTCCAGGTTGGCGCACATCAAACGGCCGTGTGTTGCCACGTGCCGCTCATCTCGCACTCTCATTTTGCCATTTGTCAACATTACTCTTATTCGCTTCATGTCGTCCATGGCCAGGCATGGAGACAGTTGTACGAGTTATCGCCTGTTGAATTATATTTGATATATCAGTATCACATTTGATTTCCGATGAGGAGGTTTTATGACGGAAGTTGACGTAATGCTAAGTATTAATTTTATCCCGTCTCCAGTATTGCATTACTAGTATTGGCACACCATCTGTCTTTCGAGCATTGCTTCCACGTTCAGGTAGCACACATGTGCGCGTTCTCTTGTTCCCCGTCTGGCAGCGCGGTGCTGCCAGTTGTTAATTCCAAGGGCCCCGACGATGTACGATGCTGTCACTCCACTTGTCATCCCGGCGCGGCCACGATGTGCGATGCTCTCATGTCGTAGTTATTCCGAGGAGGGTACGATGCATGACGTTGTCAGCTACAGTGTCATGCAGAGGCTGCCACGATGGACGAGTCTAACGCTCATCTGCTGGTACAATACTGCCTTGATATACCGTGCAGTTATTCACAACTTATACAGTATATATATATATATATATATATATTTATTTATTTTATGTCGCTGTCTCCCGCGTTTATATATATATATATATATATATATATATATATATATATATATATATATATATATATATATATATATATTATATAGATAGATAGATAGATAGATAGCGTGAGGAATAGTAATTAGTTAGTCGCGTAAAGCATTAACCACAATTGCATACGATCTCCCGTCAGGGGTAATAAATAAGGCAGACAGAAGCACAGCTACAACACTTGATAGCAAGCCGCGTCCTGCCTCCCTTGTAAAGGACATCTGTCCCAGCTACATGGTTCAGGACGCTGGTTCCATCCCCATTCCTTAAGATAGTACCCTGAGAGACCGTGCAGTGAGGAGATGGAGTGAGTATTTTGAAGGACTGATTGTGTTTGATGATTGAGTGACACGTGTTTGGATCGGGGTGGTATACGAAGCGAGAGAGTTATGGAGAGTGGTTTGGCGAAGAGAGAGGAAGTGGTGAAAGCCTTGCGGAAGATGAATTGTGGCAAGGCGGCTAGAGTGGATGGTAATTCAGTTGAAATTTATGAAAGTAGGTTACTGTTATTGATTAAGTAATTAGGATTTTCTATCTATATATATTTTTTTTTGGAGTTGCTTGAAGATTGGCGGAATGCATGTATAGTGCCACTGAATAAAGACAAGGAGGATAAAAGAGAGTGTTCACACCTACAAAGGTTTAAGATCGTGGAGTGTACTTGGTAAGATGTATGGAAGAAGAGTAACGATTGAGAGGGTTGAAGAGTATGTACAAAACATTAAATTGTGTGGGACCAGTGTGGTTTCAGAAGTGGTAGATGTAAGGATCAGATGTTTTTTAACGAATGTGTGAGAGAAATTCATAGAGAAACAATAAATTGTTTGTGGCATTTATAGATCTGGAGAGTTCATAAAGGGTTGATAGAGATGCCTTTTAGATGGTTGTAATGATTTATGCCGTAAGAGGAAAGGGAAAGCTTTTAGAAGCAGTGAAAAGTTTTACCAAGGATGTAAGGCATTTGGGAAAAGAGAAAAGTGATTGGTTGCAAGCGAAAGTTGGTGAGAAGGGCAAATATGCAGTCTGTAGGGGATGAGTGGCTTGGGATGTCAGTAGTTGTTTGCCGATGATACAGCACTGGTGGCAAACTCGAGTGAGAAACTGCAGAAGTTGGTGTCTGAATTTAGAAGTGTGTGACAGGAGGAGGTGGAGAGTAAGGTTATTATATTAGGTTCAGCAAGGTTTAGGGACATGTTAGTTGGGGTATGCGTCTGAATGGGGAAAAAAAATGGAGGAAGTAAAATATTTGACATACGTGAGATTGGACATGGCGGCAGATGAAACCATGAATGCAGAAGTATTTGTATTGACTGGAGTAACGCTAATTCGTTTACTGTAGCTCCTTCACCTCGAGAAATATCATTGAATCTTCTATTAGTAAATACACAAGGAATTGTAACACTAATTTTAGTTAATGTCTATATAAATTGGATAACTTTATTGTAGGCAAAATTTCTTAATCATTCCCTTTCTTGCCCACATACTAAAGATTTTATGACAGGCAGTTGCCAGACCCGAACACCCAACCCGAACACCACCATCCGGTAACGCTTATTTACCAATGACGTATTAGCTTCGTCTCTTCCTTGTAACCTCTTGCAATATATATATATATATATATATATATATATATTAACCGTTGGATTTTGTGAGGGTATTGAGGTCTAGTGTTCACGCATGCGTCCTGGCTCTGTCGTCGCCTGACCACGATGTACGACGCCCTCCGTCAGCTGTTGTCTTGGTGCCGCCGTGATGTACGATGCTTTAACTCATCCGTTGTGCTGGCGGCACCGTGATGTACGGCGGTCTTACACAGGGATGTTATCCCAGCGCCGCCCGGCTGTGGGTTTTGTCATAAATCTTTTCCCTCCCGTACCGCCACGACCCGCGCGATATATATATATATATATATATATATATATATATATATATATATATATATATATATATATATATATATACACACATACCCCACACACCCATCCCTCGTACAGACGCGCGACCTACGACGCACGATGCTGGTGTTTTAATTGTTTGTCGTACATCATCCCCGCAAGTCGATGCGAGACCGTATCTGTAAAGTTCGTATCGTGTGTGTGGCAGCGGGAGGTACGCTGAGGCGGAGGTACGGGTGTTAGTTGTTTGTGTATTGTTCGTCGTGGTGTGGAAGCATCGCGAGGAGGAGGAGGAGACTCCTCCGTGGGCTGCATCTTGTGTTTTCCTCGCTCTGGCCTCTGTCCGTCCGTCGGTCTCCGTGTATGCCTGCAGCGGCAGTTTACATGTGTGCACGGTTCGCTGGCCTTTGTGTGTGTTTGTGTGTGTGTGTGTGTGTGTGAGAGAGAGAGAGCGACGGGACTGCGTATATCTGTCAAGATAAGGAAGGACGGGCCCCCGGCCGTCGTCAATGTCCGGGACAGATTCGTATTTCTGGGGTTGGGGGGACGAAGTGGGGCTGGGGGAGAAGGGAGAGGAATTTGAGGTCTTGGGATCGTGGGAGAGGGAGTGTGGGGAGGGGAGAGAGTAAGATGCCATCTCAAGAGGGGAGGGTGTTCAAGGATGCGTGTGAGGGATTGTGTGTCGCGTCCTCCTGGGGGTTCAGTGTACACAGGAGGGCGCGATCACCAGCTACCCCAGCCCCCTGCAGGCCGACGCTCCGAACCTCGGATTCGATGTCGTGACCTCTGACTTAACCCTTTGAGGTTCAGGTCAGAGGGCCAGGCCATTACGTACACCCAAGGGGTCGTACTGTTGTGCTGGAGTTCGCTAAAGTCGTACCCGAGGAGGGTCGTGTTGCTACCAGTGGTCGACCTTTATACCGTTTTCTGTTGTATAGTATCAAGGGGGAAATGGTGTAGTTATGATTTTTAGTCAAGGCTTCGTCTGTGCTCGGGAAGGAGTTAATTACCTTTATCCTTAATTTGTGTGTGTGTATGTGTGCGTGTGTGTGTGTGTGTGTGTGTTGTACTATTCCTTTTACCATGTAGAGGCCAGTAGAAGTCTTGTCCTCAGGTCTGATAGATGTGAAAAAAAAAAGTTCGATAATCTGTCCGTTCGTGCGTTCTTTCCTCTGTACGTGCGTCCTGTACGTGAGGAACATCTCGCTCATTCTACGTCATCCTCATTCTACGTCATCCTCATTCTACGTCCACCTCATTCCTCGTTTAGCTTTGAAGAGCATTTGACCAGGTGTTTTAGCTTGGATTACACTTGTTTAGCTTTCGCGCTGGTCCTACGTCTCCAATGTAGCTTCGTAGTTCTTGACCATCGCAACTTCTGATTGGTTAGTGATGGCCATCGTAACTTCTGATTGGTTAGTGATGGCCATCGTAACTTCTGATTGGTTAGTGATGGCCATCGTAACTTCTGATTGGTTAGTGATGGCCATCGTAACTTCTGATTGGTTAGTGATGGCCATCGTAACTTCTGATCTATTGTTGTTGGCCATCGCAACTTCTGATTGGTACGTCTTTCAGTCTGACACAGTCGGATTGGTCCTCACCATCACAGCCTGTCGCTGATCGATCGTGGCTTCTCATTGGCTGATCCCTGCCACCATAACTTCTGATTGGTCTGTCATTGCCACCATAACTTGGGATTGGTCTATCACTGCCAACATAAATTCTGATTGGTCTGTCATTGCCAACATAACTTGTGATTGGTCTATCATTGCCACCATATCTCCTGATTGGTCTGCCATTGCCACCATGGCTTCTGATTGGTCGTTGATTGCTACGCTAAAGTTTAAGATGGTTGATCCTCGTCATCGCAGCTTCTGATTGGTCATCGTTTGTCTTTGAGAGCTTCTGATTGCTCGATCCTTGACGTTATGGTTTCTGACTGGTGGATCCGTGCCATCACTGCTTCTGATTGGTCGAAGGAGCTGACGCTGGTTGGATGAAGCACATACATTGTTGTCTGCGTGATACATACTGTTTCTGCCTGCGTCTTGCCCCAGTATACATGTTTCCGTTTTCGTCACCATTATTGTCTTGATTTTATATTTTTTTCGCCATTATTGTTTCGATTTTTTTTTAGTTATCTTTTGGCCGTTATTGTCATTATTTTTTTTCGCCATTATTGTCATGATTTTTTAGTTTTTTCTTGCCATTATTGTCTTGAGTTTTTAGTCTTTTTTTTCGCCATTATCATCTTTATTTTTTAGTTTTTCCACCTTTATCTTTATTTCTTTATTTTTTCACCATTATTGTCATGATTTTTTTTTTTTTTTTCGCCATTATTATCTCAAGTTTTAATGTCCCGCCACCATACGCATGCAGGAGACAATGTCGTGAGCCCAGCGTGTGTGTCTACCTGTGAACACATTCTGGTTCGGAGGATAACATGAAGAACAACGCACGACGGACGATGCTTACGTCCACCTGAGGCACCGCCCGCACACCTGACCAGATCATTACATGTGGGGCGGGCGGGGAGGGGGCGGTCGCCGTATGGATATAGGGCGGGCGGGGCAGGGGTGGTCGTCGTATGGATGTAGGGCGGGCGGGGAGGGGGCGGTCGTCGTATGGATGTGGGGCGGGCGGGGAGGGGGCGGTCGTCGTATGGATGTGGGGCGGGCGGGGCAGGGGTGGTCGTCGTATGGATGTGGGGCGGAGCGGGGAGGGGGCGGTCGTCGTATGGATGCGGGGCAGGGGTGCTCGTCGTATGGATGTGGGGCGGTCGTCGTATGGATATAGGGCGGGCGGGGCAGGGGCGGTCGTCGTATGGATGTGGGGCGGGCGGGGAGGGGGCGGTCGTCGTATGGATATAGGGCGGGCGGGGCAGGGGCGGTCGTCATATGGATGTGGGGCGGGCGGGGAGGGGGCGGTCGTCGTATGGATGTGGGGCGGAGCGGGGAGGGGGGCGGTCGTCGTATGGATATGGGACGGGGAGGGGGCGGTCGTCGTATAGATACGCACATTTTATTAGGACTTCTTCAGTGAAGGCATTAACTCAAGAGGTGCTGAATGATAAGTTAAAAATCAGAACATAGAAGCATTGGCCATAGACGGACTTCCGTGTCATAGAATGTTTTGGAAGAGTAATAAAGTTAGTAGATTTTTTTTTTTTTTGGTATAGATTATCGCGATGGGCATCAGGCAGCTTTGGTTGTCTATATTGATAGCTGGGTCGATCTTTGTCATCATCTGACGGGTCGATCCCCTGCAGTATAGCTTCGACTGGTTGATCCTAGACAGTATAGCTTCTGACTGGTCGATCCCCTGCAGTATAGCATCTGACTGGTCGATCCCCTGCAGTATAGCTTCGACTGCTCGATCCCCTGCAGTATAGCTTCTGACTGGTCGATCCCCTGCAGTATAGCTTCTAACTGGTCGATCCCCTGCAGTATTGCTTCGACTGGTTGATCCTAGGCAGTATAGCTTCTGACTGGTCGATCCCCTGCAGTATTGCTTCGACTGGTTGATCCTAGGCAGTATAGCTTCTGAATGGTCGATCCCCTGCAGTATTGCTTCGACTGGTTGATCCTAGGCAGTATAGCTTCTGAATGGTCGATTGGTCGTTCCTTTTATGGTGTAGCTTCTAAATGGTCGCTCCTTTCCGGTGTAGCTTCTGACTGGTCGATCCTGTATAGTATAGCTTCTGACTGGTCGATCCTCTATGGTATAGCTTCTGACTGGTCGATCCTCTATGGTATAGCTTCTGAGTGGTCGATCCTCTATGGTATAGCTTCTAACTGGTCGATCCTCTATGGTATAGCTTCTGACTGGTCGATCCTCTATGGTATAGCTTCTGACTGGTCGATCGTGTATAGTATAGCTTCTGACTGGTCGATCCTCTATGGTATAGCTTCTGACTGGTTGATCCTGTATAGTATAGCTTCTGACTGGTCGATCCTGTATAGTATAGCCTCTGACTGGTCGATCCTCTATGGTATAGCTTCTGACTGATCGATCCTGTATAGTATAGCTTCTGACTGGTCGATCCTCTATGGTATAGCTTCTGACTGGTCGATCCTCTATGGTATAGCTTCTGACTGGTCTATCCTCTATGGTATAGCTTCTGACTGGTCGATCCTGTATAGTATAGCTTCTGACTGGTCGATACCTGGACTCGTGTGTCAGGGGAGAGAACTAAGGCTTCGTATGTTCGTAGTGATGTGTGGGGAAGATGTCTAGAGTGGAGTTAAACTGTCTCAACGTAGGTAAGGGATTACTCTGAAAGGGGTGGGGATTACTCTAGAGGGGAAGACGCGGGGATTATTTTGAGAAGAGATTTAATTTTTTTCCAGGGGAAAGCTAAAGGATTATTTTAAGAGGGAGGTGAGGGGATTAGTCTAGGGGAAATTGAGGGATTAAGTTTAGTGGAAGGTGTGGGATAGTTCGAAGGGGAAGGGATTATCCTGAGATGAAACTTAAGGGATTACTGAAAATTTAGGAGACCGAGACGCGGGCAAGAGAGGGGGGCATTACTTAGGGTGGAGCGAGTCGATGTTGAAGAAGGCCTTGGAGAGGCTGGGGAAGCGGGGCTGAGGTGTGTGGGGGAGACTACGTGTCTGTAGGGGGGAGGAAGATGTTGATGATTTGTCGAGGGGGATAAAAAAAAACTGCTATGATATTTGACGGTGTTAGGCATAAGACTCGGCTCCCTTAACCTCCTGTGGGTTAATATGACACTTGACCGGGTCTCCTCGACTTTTGTCTCTTCCCCATCGCACAGTTTTCTTCCAGTTTTTTTGTCGTCCTCCGTCAGCCTGTCCACACACACACACACACACACACACACACACACACACACACACACACTCGCTGGAAATCGCAGACTCAGCTTCCCAAATGATGCAGCAGTTATTTCGCTGTGCGAGCAGCTGTCCCATGTGTAAGAGGAGCCCTCATTTACCCCCCACCCAACCCCACTCCACGGAGCACTACAGCTCGTGTAACTGGTGGTCAACTTTCTCCCACGTCTCACCCTTATCTAGAGTGAAAACAAAAGCCTTCCTCTATATCTCTCTCTCTCTCTCTCTCTCTCTCTCTCTCTCTCTCTCTCTCTCTCTCTCTCTCTCTCTCTCTCTCTCTCTCTCTCTCTCTCAGTGTGGACACTGCTCTTGTGAGTTGCCTGCGCGTTTCCCAGCCCTTGGTGATGTGGAAGCTGCATCCCATATACCTTTTTGTGGGGCAGACCAGCGGAGCGAGGATTGAACCGTTATGCCGCCTTTCCTCTTCTAGCGAAGGTGTGGATTTCTCTCTCTCTCTCTCTCTCTCTCTCTCTCTCTCTCTCTCTCTCTCTCTCTCTCTCTCTCTCTGAGTGGCTTTACCCCAGCCCGGTAATATGACGCTACTGTCTCCGTTGAATCATCGTGATATATATATATATATATATATATATATATATATATATATATATATATATATATATATATATATATATATATATATATATATGTGGCGTGGCGGTTCACAGCTGCAGTAGCGAGGCTCTGGGGTGGTCGTTGTTGGTGGTCAGCTTGCGAACTGCGATCGTGTTGGCTCGAACCTGCGTCGCGGTCTGTAGGTTGGATGAGCGTTGATTATCGGCTGAGCGTGAAGTAGAGCTCTGTGACCTGATGTTGCCAGGTGACAAGACACAACAACAACAACGAGGAGGAGGAGGAGGAGCAGGTCGTCTCAACGTCGACCACGGTACTACCATCTGCCACGACGGAACGACCCCTGTCGACTACGGTACTACCATCTGCCACGACGGTACGACCCCTGTCGACCACGGCACTACCATCTGCCACGACGGTACGACCCCTGTTGGCCACGGTATTACCATCTACCATGATGGCACGACCCCTGTCGACCACGGTACTCTCATCAACTACGACGGTACGACCCCTGTCGACCACGGTACGACCCCCTTGACAATACTACCCTTGACAACGGCGCTACCACTGACCAAGACTACGATCCCTCAAGACGGCGGCACGACCCTGAAGAACGACTTTACGACCCATGATTATGATGGCCATGCATTCATGACCTAACCCTTGGTAATTGTCGTGTGCGGAGCCCGGTCATTATTATACCCACGGGTCGTACCGTCGTACTCAAGGGGTTAATTTGATTAACGATAATGCGTAAACGTTGTCTTCGTTGATAACGAGTGAAATCTCCGGCGTCTCGTTGACATTACGGGTTCAGGTGTCGAGGTTGATTTCGGGACAGTGGCTCGAGACGGAGCTTCGTGCCCTCTCTTCCCTATGACAGGTAAGAATGAAACCAGATTTAAGATATATTTGAAAGATTTCATTTACAAAAACGAACGGTGTCAGGACCGCATTTTGAGTGTCATTTGAGGTCAAACAGACCGTTTAATTAATGTTCCATATCCACCCGACATGACCTACCCCGATAACGTTTTTTCCCCCCGCTCACGACCGCCCGTTTTCTGTTGGACATGGGATTTGTCAGTGGAGCGGACGCGCGTGTAGCTCACAGTGTGGAGGCCGCTGGATGAAAGGTTAGTCCATTTAATCGGTCGGGTTTTAGGATGTATATTTTATTTAGTGCTTGATTTTACGTGACTTTTGTATCTCTTTTTACTCTCAGGATTTATTTTAAGCGAAGTTTCTCCTGAAGCAGATTATATATATATATATATATATATATATATATATATATATATATATATATATATATATATATGTATATTTCCGAGACGTGTTGACTAATTCATGCTGAAGGGGACGGATGGAAAATGTTCCTGTCATTCTTTTTGGTATAATCGACCTCCAGTCCTCTCCCACTCCATACCTGCTACTGCTTAATGAGCCGTCTCCACCTGCACACACACACACACACACACACACACACACACACACACACACACACATTATTTTCGTAGCACTTTTCCTAATTGCGTTGTTGTCAGTTTGGGTTCCCAGTCAGGGATCACGGTCATCAGTACTGCGATTGATCCCATTTTCTCCTTTGCCTTATGCCTTACCTGACGTTAGGTAAGGTAAGGTCCCAGACCCAGCTGTGGGGGTAGAAGACCTCCGACACCATCGTAAGGTATACGTAAGGTGAGGTCTCAGACCCAGCTGTGGGGGTAGAAGACCTCCGACACCATCGTAAGGTATACGTAAAGTGAGGTCTCAGACCCAGCTGTGGGGGTAGAAGACCTCCGACACCATCGTAAGGTTACGGGACAAAGCCGCGAGATCACGTAAGATGAGGCCGCGATTGTACATAAAAACATTGCATGTTTTGTGCATAGATTTCGTGCCTTTGCGGGTTGTGAGGTGGCGTTCGTGTCTCTTATTGTAGCCCCGTCGCCCCATTAGGTGAGAAAATTCTTTTTAAGACGGCGAGGCGGCCCGTGCCAAAGACCCCAGCCATTATGACCCACCCTCCCTGTAGCCGGAAAATTAAGTGTGTTGTCTTTGTGAGGGCGTCCTTTGTCCCTGGAGGGTGTCGTGAGGAGGAGGAGGAGAGGCGAACCGCCCGACATTGTGTGTAAGTCTATTGTTGGAGGGGGAGTGGGGGGAGAAGAGGGAGCAACCCCCACTTTTGTTTGACTTCCCCCTTACCCGTGCACCTCGGTTTTTGTTACAGATTACTGTGCTGTTCTTTGCCTCGTCTTGACGTACTACACGGGTTTTGTTTGGTCCCATCTTGTGTTCGTCTCGGCTTTTGTTTAATGTTAAGTCTTGCGTGCGGGTCTGCTCTTGTTTCACGTATCCTTTCCTGGAGTTCAGGAGTTTTGTTTGCTCCCTCACGTTTTGTTTGCTCCTTCACGTATTGTTTGCTCCCTCACATAGGCTTTTGACTTTTCTTACGTTCAGGTATTCGTCCATCCATGCTATTGTTTGCTTCAGCTTTACCTTTTTACGGTCTGCTTTTGTTGGTTCCGCCTCCAGCGTACAGAAGCAGGTAGGGTCGTCTCCACCGCTCTGAACGTTCTTCAGCTGTTGTACGCTTTGATGATTTTACTCGTTCGTACGTGAAGTTCAGCTGTTCTTTGTTGGGTCAGAGAGAGAGAGAGAGAGAGAGAGAGAGAGAGAGAGAGAGAGAGAGAGAGAGAGGATATCTCGTGTGTGTGAGGAGCTGCGTTCGTGCCGGGAAGCCGTATCCGAGAATTGAGATTTGCGTGTCTGGGCCCGCCTGCTGACCGGCCGGCTTGCTGGCGACGTTAGCGCGTCCAGCCGGCAGGTGAACTGGCCCACCTCACATCCTCCCGCTCGACCTGAGGCAGCCTTAGACTGGGCTACCATGTATGTGTGTGTGTGCCTCGCTGCCTCTCATAGTACCGTGGCCAGAGATGAGGAAGTAAGCGCTTGATACATATTTCGTACCGTTGTGAGAGCGAGGTTTAGAACGCCGCACGGTGGGGAGGAGTTCAATATAATCGCTCATGATATAAAAAAGAAAAAAAACTCATGAGATTAAAAGCCTCTCAGAGGATGTGGGAAAGTTGACAAATGAATAAATGACAAGGCTAGACCCTCCCCCCTAGTTCTCCTTCCCTCCCTCACACGGGGGACCACAGGGCTCTGTTGACGATGTCCTATTCCCGTTTTGATAAGAAAACAGAAATGTTTTGATCGTGATGGTGGGATCAAAATGTCCGTCCGTCTGGTGTATATTTTTATGTCTCTCTTTGTCTCTCTGCCAGACATGTGATGGCCGAGTTTATGTACGTGGATATTTTCTTTTTCTTTTTTTCTTAGATATTTCATGATTTTAAGTTGATGGCGCCGGCTTCAGAGTAAATAATAAGAAAAACATCTGATTCACAAAAGAATGAAATAGACGTTTGCTTCAGAGTAAGAAAAAAAAAAAAGAAATGAATGACGTCTTGAGAATAGAGAAAATAAAAGACGCCTGCATCTGAATAGAAGAAAAAAAAGACGTCTACTGCAGAAGGATAGACGTCGCCTCCAGAATAGAAATAGAAAGTTTGCTTCAGAGTTGACCAAAATAAAAGTTTACTTCAGAAACCCTTCAGACACCCCCTTAACCCTTTGGGGTCAGAAGAGAATGGGCCAAGATCAGCATGACCTTAAAAAGGGCACAGGTTCTTGCATGACACTTCCCTACACCACAGTTCAGGTGGTCACTCACCCTCCAGCCTGCGAAGACACCTGTAATTCAGAGGCAGGGAAGGCTCACACGGTTGGCCTCTCTGTGTCTCTGTTAGCCTGACTGTCTATGTTCCCGTTTGTCTGTCTGTGTGTTCCGTTCCGTCCGTCTCGTAAGCCGTGGTCAGGAACGGGGAAGCATTGGCGATAGCCAGTTGTTCCAGCAGGGCCACTGGGAGGATAGTTATCAAACGGAGAGAAAGTTTCAACCGCTTCGTTCCAGGACGCAAGCTTGCCTCGTGCTGAATCCCAGGCTACACAAGCAGTTTTGTAGATCAGGTGAGAGAGAGAGAGAGAGAGAGAGAGAGAGAGAGAGAGAGAGAGAGAGAGAGAGAGAGAGAGAGAGAGAGAGGCGGTCGTCACCCTAGGCCCCGAAAATATTCGCCGAGCTCGTTCGCGCATTCCCCCGTGTTGGCGTCGTTGCGCATCGGGACCGCTGGAGAGGACGAGAACTGCCCGGAGGAGGGAGCGTTCCTTGGAGGACACAGGCGGAGGGAGGGAGGGACATGCGGGTATGAGGGTGGAATGTCACAGGAGAGCCTATGAGGGTGGAATGTCACAGGAGAGCCTGGCCCTCGGGGCTACCTGCACGCGAAGATCGTATCTGGTCGGGAGGATGAACGTGGAATATCCTGCAGAATAATGTAAGAAGCATAGGGCGACGTGACTACAGTTGAGGGAGAACACTGTTAATCATCCGGGGCATTAAGCTGTGTGAAACATGCGGGGCATTAAGGTGTTAAGTGGTACACAGGGAAGTACTGAGGAGGTTCAGGAACGCCCAGTAGGCCGGCCCCAGCCACTGGATGGACTGAGGTCGTCCAAGTGTACCAGACTGACCAGGTTGTGGTGGGCACCAGTCGTCCAGCCTCAAACAGCCTGAGTGATCGGAGGAGTCGCGGTATAACTTGCTCCCAGACCCAGCTGTATAGTTTACACTACAAGCCAGACGTTAGTTAAAGTGGTGGAGGTCATAGTGATGTTGGAGAAGGCCACATCGTCGGTGTCAGAGGTCGTATATCGGCAGAGATGACAGCTTCTGTTGGCACAGGTCACGGGTTGTCGAAGATGGAGCTCCTGCACCGGGGTCGTCCTCCCCTCCTCTTCTGGCCTGGTAAAGTTAAGACACCAGAGAACCCTCGCGCCGTCTCACATACAAATTGTGTTTAGTGAGGGAGGGCAAACCTCCCTCCCTCCCCTCACCAGGTGAAAGGTTGGGGGGTAAAGGGGGGGCGGGAGACATTTTACGGGTCAATTGTGTTTACCCCCAGACGCTCTTTCTTAACTCTCTTGAAACTGCTTGACGCTCCCCAACTCTCTCTCTCTCTCTCTCTCTCTCTCTCTCTCTCTCTCTCTCTCTCTCTCTCTCTCTCTCTCTCTCTCCCCCGTCCCTAGGCGGTGGGTCCGGGGAGAGTGAGCCGGGCACAGTCTGGGTGAGGAGACTACACGGGGAGGTAAAAAGAGTGGGGAGGAGAGGGGTGAAGGCAAGGTCGAGGTCCCGCAGGGCTTGGTTCCGAGAAAGTCGGGTCACCAGCGAGTTTGGGTCACGCGGATGGGAAGAAAGTGGGGGGCGGGTTAGGAGAGGAGTGGGTTGGGGTCACTTTTTTTCTCAAATGAGGGAGGGTCATGCAGGGTCAGAGTTCCTCGGGTCTTTGACGTTTTGACCTCATTCCACATCAGTCGATTATATAGACATGAATAGAAAACGTGCAAGTGACATTTAGTGCTGCCAGATAAAAGGTATTGATGTTAGGAGGTGAAGACAGAGTTCCAGTGTATGTATCTCCTTCACACTATAGACACTGAGAAAGCCGTATGTGAGGGAGAGCCTTGAGTACTGGTAAGCACCGACCTACAACTATGATCAGTAACGTTGTACGTCCGTCCTGAGTCAATCATATTGAATACATCGATTCATGTCCAGAAGTTTTGGTGATAAGAATAACTTTTGATGTACTGTAGCTGTGTCTCTGTATACGACACTGGCCACCGTATTACAGGATGGATAAAAAATTTATCTACAAAGCACACGGAGGAAAATGACAGATAATATTACCCTTGACGTTAGATATCTTTCCCATGAGGAGCGATTGAAGAAATCGGGTTTCCATTGCCTAGGAAGGCGGATGGTAAGGTGTGATATATGATCGAAGCGTACAAGATGACGGGCGAGAAGGTATTGTAGAATAGTGTGAACATCCAGCCAGGAGATAACTGATAACAATGATTTTGGACTTGATACTAGTAGACTGGTAACAGTTACTGAGGACACACGAAAGCATTGGTTTTGAGCCAGAATACGACTGAATTCAAACAGCACCAGACCACTGGGTCCGACGAGTCTGTTTGTGGTCGTGCGTGGGAGAGATCAGTGAGCCGGTCATTAATGTGGTTGGAACAGAAGGACTTACAGATTTTTCATAGCCTTTTACGAGTGGAATACGTTGCCAGATAGGATGGTATTTACGGCAGTGTCGAAGGTTTCAAGTACACGTTAGGGGTCTGTAGGGATGACTTTGGTCTGCCTGGAGTGGACTGGTGGAGTCTCCACCGAATTCTTATGGTCATTAGACTATGAACGAGTCATGGTGTATGGTAGGAAGATGGGAGCTTCTAGAGGTCATCACGAAGGGAGCGAGGTAACTCAGGAGTGGCCAAGACGTGTGGCCATCGGGCACTGTTATGGTGGAGTGGCGAGGGTGTGTAGCCAACAGTGGGAGTGGGTTAACTCAGGAGTGGCCAGGATGCGTGGCCAACAATGGGAGTGGGATAACTCGGGAGTGGCCAGGATGTGTGGCCAACAATGACGAACATTGTTGGGCAGGGAGTTAGTTTAGTGTTAGAGCAAGTGGCCACAGCTGTGCTCCCCTGGGGTCGGGTGTTGATGCAGGAGGCCACAGCTGTGTTCCCCTAGGGGCGAAGAACTAAGCCAGTTGGACACGTCCCCTGGGGGTGTTACCTGTTCAGAACTTCGGAGGGAGAGGCTGAGCGCTTTGGCCGGCGGGGTTTTATGGTACCAGAGTGAAGAAAGAAATGAAAGTTCGTTAGAAAAAGTAAGGGCAAACAAGCTACTGGGAAGGGAAGAAGGGAGAGGCAGTAGTTTTGATGGAAAGGAAAGACAGGAGAATGAAGGAAGACAACAGAAGGATAAAGGAACAATGAAAATGAAAATGATTTGGCATGTGAGTCATAATGGAATATAATGCAAAAGAAAGAGACAGAAAGCTCCTCATTGTGTGTATATATATATATATATATATATATATATATATATATATATATATATATATATATATATATATAATGTATATGTATATATATAACCTGATCTAGTACGCTTTGTAAATTCTTTAGTTGTGCGGCCTTCTCTACCATGCATTCCACGTTTGGTGTCTTTGGGCATAAGTTGAATATTCTTGGACCCCGAATGTTCAATGTGATTTCTCCTGTTCTTATCGTTGCCTTTGATAATAGAGATAATATCTTAGTGGTTCCTCCTTGCCTTTTGTGCCAATAGGAAATGATTTCCAAATGTTAGTTGGGGACCATTCCTATGAGGATTTACCAGGTGTTAAAGATGCTAGAATGATGTTATACCTTACTCGTCTGCATGCTAGAGTACAGAGTACAACCTCGTGTGTTTTCAGACGTTCCCAGTACGTAAGTTCCTTTACCGTACCAGTATAGACAGCGGAAGAGTTCTGAACTTTTTCTAAATTTGCAGTTCTTCCATCCTTGTAGGGAATCATTAGCACACGTCAGTGTCATGTTCGTAAGAGTATTGGTGCCTTGAAAAGCATGTCTCTGGTTTTTTTCCCTCCCTTGTCTTGAACGTCCGCAGGATCCATCTGGTCATGTTTAGGGAAAAGGCAACAACTGTTGCTTCGTTTTGTTCGCCAGAGGTATGGTTGCCAGATGTTATTACCCCGAGGTGTTTCACATCGTCCAGTCGTGTTGTGACGGTGTGCAAGTCCGTCCGGTATTCCTTACTGCTCTAGATCTTTTAAGAAAGGCACCATATAGATACAGACGCAAAGGAAAGGTGTAGGAAAGATGGACAATGGCTGATGTGTTGAGTGACTCGTGGAGAAATTTTCAGACAAGTAGGGAAAGGTAGAGGGAAGTCGGATTTGCCTGACTTGATGACCGAAAGACTCGTTAATCGGAGAAAGTGTGTGCGAGAGAACTGGAGAATATTAACTGGCGTTGTTTCCATATGATCTCAGAATTTGCACTCGACTGCCACCCATAAAAAAGATAATTCATAATGTCTGTGATTACGGCTCTCTCTCTCTCTCTCTCTCTCTCTCTCTCTCTCTCTCTCTCTCTCTCTCTCTCTCTCTCTCTCTCTCTCTCTCTCTCTCTCTCTCTCTCTCTCACACACACACACACACAGTTTCCTTTACCCATTTCATGACCCACACATTGTGCATTCTTTCCTGTCATCCATCCCTCTCTCCTCTTTACATACCTTGGAGAGTGAGAGGGAGCAACAGGTGTACTTACCTACCTGTGAGAGTGAGAAGGAGCAACAGGTGTACTTACCTACCTGTGAGAGGGAGCAGAAGCAACAGGGGTACTTACCTACACTGAGTAATGGAAGTGAGATGGGTGTGGTGTACTCACCTAATTGGGGAGTAAGAGCTAAGTAGGTGTACATACCCACCTGGGGAGTGAGAGTGAGGAGGAGTTAGTTGAGAGTGAGTTAAAGTCGGCGTGTCCGGAGGTGTGCACCAGAGTTAGGGATGACATATGAACAAGGTCAAGAGACTCTGATATATACAAGCCCAGCCTTAGAAGAGAAGCCACTGCCAACCTTCCAAACTCTGGGGCCCCATCGCGTTCACGTCTGCTGTCTCCAGAAATCATTGGAACTCTCCTTAGCTCTTGTTTTTTTTTTCTTTAACAATGAGTTTATAGAAGTCTCTTTAACTATCTCTCTTTAACAATGAGGTTGTAGAACTCTCTGTAACTTTCTCTCTTTTAACAATGAGCTTATAGAACTCTCCTTAACTTTCTCTCTTAACAATGAGGTTATGGAACTCTCCTTAACTTTCTAGAACACTGAGGTTAGAGAACTCACCTTAATTTTCTCTCTATGAAACACTAGGGTTCTTATGTTTATCTGTTAGCTGTAGTGGAATTAGGAGTCTTCTCTCTTTATTAACTATCCTTTCATAGACTCTCCCCAGCGATCTCTCCCCGTCCACGGTGATGTTGCTCTACCCTCACTATTCTACATGTATTATTTCTGTCCCTGGTCTCGTCGTCTGCCTGCATGTTTCCCAGTCAGGGAAGCGTGGACCTGCAGCACGTGCGTGGCTTCTGTTTTTCTGTTTTCATCAGTCTCGGGTGTGGAGGGCAAACCTGCTTTTCCTCGAACTGCGAAGCTTGGCAATTCTTTCCCTTGTCGTTCCCTCTCTTCCGCCGCTGATTTTCACTCCCTTATTTTTCCTTTTCATCTGAGATAGCCACGACTAGGGTGGGTAGAAGACCTCCGACACCATCGTAAGGTATACGTAAGGTAAGGTAAGGTAAGGTCCCAGACCCAGCTCTGGGGGTAGAAGACCTCCGAAATCCCTCGTAAGATGTAATTTGCACAAGATGCATCTCTCCAGCTAATAGGACTGTGTACCTATGTCCCTCAGGAGACCTGGAATCTTGATTATAGAGTAAATATTATGCTGATGTGATGTGAAAAGTCTTATGAATTTTTCTCACCTTTAAAGTAAATCGCATAATTCCTGTTTCCTTGTTGCCCCAGAGTGGGTGTCGAGCAGACGTCCTCGTAATCCCTGGTTTACCCCGCGGGAGTTTCAGCCACTACGAAGAAAAGTAAATTGTTTACAGGCTACCAACTTGGCGTTCCTGAATTTTTTTTTTTTTTCACTTCCGTCGCTTGCAGACACAAAGTTACCACCTTAATTAGAATTTCTGAGCGACATTATTGTGAAAATAAATTCCTGGCGTTCAAAAATGGACGCGTCTGAGACCCTGAAAACTAATTATAAACGCTATTGCTAGGAAGAAGAGACGGCTGGGTGGGTGTGGGTTTCCCTGGAAAGATGATGGATGCACTTCAGGCACACACACACACACACACACACACACACACACACACACACACACACACACACACACTACTCCAACCTCTGATCTTATCCTCAGTGTCAACTATGTTGTCATGTGTACTGTACGTACCCACTAAGTTGGTTTAACCTAGTTTAGTTTTAGTTCATTTTGTGGATTACTGTCCTGAAACTTAGTGTTGTTCTCTCGTTACGTTTACGTTCCTGCACGTCGACCCCTCTCTACCACCTGTTCACCTTTCAGTCCAGCCACCACATTTGCCTTCTCAGAGAAGGTGTCGTGTTGGGTGGTTGATGAAAGGTGGTTTGGTTCTTATCCCTCATCTGCTACATCTCGAGCAGGTGTACTTCTGTATCATGTTTCCCTTCGCCATGATTTGAGGATGAAGACGTCAAGGGTGTATTTGGGAAGTGTGTATGTATACCTGTGTATGTTCGGTGGGAGGAGGCCAGAGAAACATGCAAACACGTGCTTCTTGTACAGATTACATGGCTGTACTGATACTGGTCAGGTGAGAGAATTATGTCGTGGATTTGCGTTTTCTTTTGGAAATACAGAACTGAATACGTCTGGTTTTTCGAGTGAGTTAACCCGCGGCTTGGCCTCCGTCGTCACACCGTAGGTACTCGAGACTCTCGCCTCTTGACACAAAATACCTTAATCCAGGAACTTCAGCAACTCACCGCGAGAGCGAGACTCGCCAAGCGCGAGTCACAAGGAAGTAAGAAAAAAGAAATGACTAATTTACATACGAGGCTTGAGTGAAACCCAAGTGAAGTGGTGTTGCCGGCGCCACGCCACATTACCGGCCGTCATGAGTATTTAGGGTGTTTTTAATCCCCAAGTAATATTACTCCGATATTCTAGGAATATTGCTCTCATGTGCCGGTTGGGGGTAAGTATTCAGGGCTGGATTGAGGTCAAGGGGAGTTAGGGAATGTTTCCTGGGTGCAGAGATGAAGTCACGGGCGTTGCTAAGGGGGAGGATGTGGGGGTACGTGATCACCATCTCTCCCACCCTCCACACACACACACACACACACACACACACACACACACACACACTGGTCCCTCCCGTTCTGTCCACGCCACATTTTATCGTCTTTTCCTGTGTCTCTATGGGTGTAAACCTGTCTGTGTGATTGATGTCTGCCTGTGGCTGTCGGTCAGTAAATCAGTCTGCCTGTCTGTGTATGTGTGTGTCTGTGTGTGTGTCAGTCTCGGCATGTCATCATGTTTGTCTGTGTCCATGTGTTTGTTTTTATATATCCCAGTCTGTCAGTCTTTTGTCCCGACACTGGTAAGTACCCCGGGAGCACCAGCCTGACCCTGGTATAAGTAAGATCTCCTCTTGTGTTACCTGTGGGGAGTGAGGTAAGTAGGCACACCCCTCCTGCTCACCTCTACTCCTGACCCACACAGATCCTCCTCGTCAGTCCGTCTTCGCTCATCCTCTCCATGTGTACAAACCGCTTCAGCACACTTGTGCTGACCTGGGGTTGCTGAGTCAGATGGGGTGTGCTGGAGTGGTGCTATGTCCTTTGAGGTCACCGGGTCACAGTGGGCGTCGTGGAACCGGCTGCTCACCACCGTGTTGTAATTAGCCTACTGCTTAAGGGAGACTCAGTAGATATAATTTAGTATATTATTTTTTTCTTCTGATACTTGTGTTCTTGATGCCTTTCTCTCGCTCTTTTTTCTACTGTTTCTTCTGTTCCACTTACCTCATACCGCCCTTCCCTTCTCTGCCTCCTCTCTGAACCCCAACACATTCCTGTTCCCCTCATTCTCCCCCTCCTCCCCTTCTCCTAGCACATCAGACATTTGTTGATTAAAAACTTAAATTGTGGGAATGAAAGAGAGGAATGATACTGAGAACCTTTTATAAGAAGACAAATGCAAGTAATGATGCATTTGTTGTGTGGTCGGCAGATACGCAGATTAGAGTATGATTTTTTTTCTTTATTGAAGGCTCCAGTCAAGGACAAAGCCCACATCAAGGCCGGGTCTTAATTTAAATATAGAGACAATTATGAAAGGAAAAGGGAAAGACGAGGGAAAGTATTTACGAATTTTGGAGGACGTGAAAGACTTGTCTTGAAATGTGTCAGGTCATAGTTATTGGGAAAAACATGAGAAGGTAGAGAGTTCCAAACCTTCGACGTTTCGAGAAAGAAGCAGGTATCAAAACGGCCCACCCTGAGTTGCTGATGGCCACACAATAATCATGTGAAGCAGCAGCTTGCCGAGTATTGCGTGGTCTAGCTGGAGGTTGGGGCACACAAGCAGCCACCTCCGGGAGCAAAAACCAAAGTAATACCTACAAAAGAGGAAAAGTGAACCAACATTGCGGCGTAGGGCAAGGGGGTCAAGTTTGGAAGTTAGCCTGGGACAGTTTATAAGTCGGACCGCTTTCGACTCAACTCTGTCAAGTAAGGATGCAGAGCTAGAACCACCTCAGATGTGAGAGCAGTACTCCATACAAGGACGAATCAATCCCTTGCATAAACTGAGCAGAAGTTCAGAAGAGAAGTTTCGACATCTAAAGACATCCAGTTTCTCAAAGGCAGAATTAGCTATTCCTGTAATGTGGGGGTTTCCAAGAAAGAGTGGGTGTTGCAGGAATACCAAGTATGTTCATGGAGTCAAGAGGTGGAATTACAGAACCGTCAAAGGAAACACGAGAGTTGAGGAGTTTTCGAGAGATGAGTAGAAACTTGGTCTTGGAGGCAGTAAACCTAAAAGATTTCGTCTACCCCACTGAGATATTAAGTCCAAGTCTGAGTTTGTTGAGGAAGCTGTGTCAAGACGAGATGCAGATCGAGTGAGAGAAGAGGGAGCAGCATTGAAGGATGTGGATGAATGCAGTCGTCAGCGTATGAGTGCATTGGATTATTTGTGACAGAAAGGAGAAAAAGTGTAGGGGGCAGAACCAGAGGATATGGAACCCCATAAAAGACTGGAAGACCTTGAACTCTATTGTTTAGAGGAGCAAAGTTTCTAAACCTGTGGTCCATAGCCCATTTCCCAGTGGTCCAGACAAGGGTCAAAATGAATAGATGAATGAATGCATCTAGTAAATGTATTGGTGGTATTGTTTGTTCTTGATTGTGATTTCAGACCCGTTATTTTGATATTCGACGTGTGCTGGAGGTGGTCCACAGACACAGCCGGGGTCTTGAGTGGTCCACATAGATGAAAAGCTCAAGAGAGACTTAAAGGTAACTGGAAATATAATCCCGGCGACGAGTGAAAGGTATAGAAACAGCGGTATCCTCAACCTGAACGCACCTCAGCAAGATATAGCTTACAGAAAATAATACCTGGAAATGTGCTGAGCGAGACACCAGACGGAATTCTACACATCTCCAGCGAGGGGGCCGGAACGTCTGCTTGGTGCGGTACCAGGAGAACGAAGACGTTCACACGTAGTGACGAGAGAAGCATCCACAAGAAGACGAGATCTCCGGGTTGAAGACAGTGCCAGATGAACCCAGGATAGTGAAGTATGTCCGTGCAGTCGACTTTGAGGATGACAGCATCGTACAACGCGTATGGATAACAGTGATCACTTTCGTCACTGTTATGACCTTAATCAGCTTCGTCACTGTCATGACTCATCACCTTCGTCGCTGTCATGACAGTGATCACCGTCACTTTCATGACGGTGATCACCATCACTTTCTTGACATTGATCACCTTTATCAGTCATGACACTGATCACCGTCACTTTCATGACGGTGATCATCTTCATCACTGTCATGATAGTGATCAGCTTCGTCACTTTCATAACACCAAGACCAATGCCACACTATACAGTGTTACCAACGGCAGCCTAGTAGCACCCCGCCAGAGCCAGCCAGCCAGACAGTGCTACCAGCGGTAGCCGGGTAGCGCCCACCCAGAGCCAGCCAGACGTTAGTGATATAAATCAGTAATCCACTTGAATATAATCCGCCGCTCGGTGAATTACCTTAGTGATTTAATTCCCATCTGGCACAGAGTTAATATGATTCCGCTCCCGAGCCACTGCCCGCAGCGCAGGGGGCTGGGGTAAGCAGAACTCAGCCCTCCTCATGCATTATTGGCGACACATCTGTTGTGAATATGATATTTTGGACATTGAACTGTCTGGGTGATATTTTGGACACCTGGGTTCTGGTTGTTATTTTGGACACCTGGGTTCTGGTTGTTATTTTGGACACCTGGGTTCTGGTTGTTATTTTGGACACCTGGGTTCTGGGTGTTATTTTGGACACCTGGGTTCTGGTTGTTATTTTGGACACCTGGGTTCTGGTTATGTTATTTTGGACACCTGGGTTCTGGTTATGTTATTTTGGACACCTGGGTTCTGGTTATGTTATTTCGGACACCTGGGTGCTGGGTGTTATTTTGGACACCTGGGTTCTGGTTATGTTATTTTGGACATGGAGGTTGTAGATATGTTATTTTGGACCCCTGAGGTGAGTAGACAGGACTAGCCAGAGCAGATGCATACGTCTGATTTTGTGGCTTTATTGATGGACGCGTTGTAGAAGATGTATTAGGTCACGTGGCCCTATTGACGTGCACACATGCTAGGTGCTCTGTTAACCATGACACATGGTAAGTGCTATGTTAACATGGACACATGGTAGGTGCTCTGTTAACCATGACACATGGTAAGTGCTATGTTAACATGGACACATGGTAGGTGCTCTGTTAACCATGACACATGGTAAGTGCTATTTTAACATGGACACATGGTAGGTGCTCTGTTAACCATGACACATGGTAAGTGCTCTGTTAACATGAACACATGGTAGGTGCTCTGTTAACCATGACATATCGTAAGCGCTATGTTAACCAGGACACATTTTAGGTGCTCTATTAACTTTGACACATAGTAGATGTTCCATTAGCCTGAACGCAATGGTACGTGCTCTGTTAACCATGATACATGGTAGGTGCTTTGTTAACCAGAACCCCGGCAAAATTTATTGTGCACCCCATGCTCATGCTGTGAGCGGTAGCGCAGTAGGATTACAGGGGTCACATAAGATCTTAATCAGACTCCAGTAGGTTCAAATTATAATTCATAACAGGAATTTCATAACATACATTAAATAGTTGCATACGGTAAGTTTTACAGACTAGGTGGAAAAAGTGGATACAAACTTAAGATTTCAGTTATCTTATTATTAACAATAAGGTGTTGTTGACATTTTTTGCAGGGTTTATGTTTAGATCTATCCTTAAGACGCTCAGTTTCTTAACATTCTAAGACGCAGTGTTCTTGTTTGTGTCCCAATCTTTGACCACAAACTTTACAACTTACACGATTAACATCTCCAGTTAGGCCAAAGCTCCGTAAGTTCCTATAGCCTAGCCTTAGTGTAGCAGTTACATCATCATGTAATCTGCTGATCTTATTACTTTCTCCATATACATGATTTACTTTACGCATTTCACTGTGATGGGAAATGCTTCTTCTTGTGCTTATCTGAACTCGTCCTCGTGCTTCAAAGAGGTCTGTTAGTTCCTTTCTAATTATAGTTTCGAGGCTTCTGGTTGAAAACCCAATGTTGTTTTCAACATCACCTTTGCTACGTGCAAGTTTGGCTAAAGCATCAGCTTTGTCATGCTCACAGAGGCCTATATGTGAGGGAATCCCTAATAATTTGATTTGAATCCCTTGATCAATATTGTCTGGGTATTTGTGTCTGGCTTCAGAGATCAGCATGTTACATTCTGATCTCAGGGTGTTAAGGGCAAATAGTGAAGATGAAGAATCAGAAATAATTAAAGTGTCTGTGGCAGTGATTTTATACCTGCTCAAGAGCGGTAAGTATGGCGAACCATTCTGTTTGTAGAGTAGACGCCCAGTTGTTTATTCTAACATTTTTCTCTCTTACCAATGTGCTGGATCACTGTGGAAACACTGTCTGCCCTCCCACTGGCAGAGTCGCGAGAACCGTCTGTGTAGATGACGCACTGGGCTATGTTATTGTCAGTCTGGAGTTCCTGTATATGTTCAAGAGCACTGGTTTTGTGGTTAAGTGTTGAAGGTGAGGATTACAAGTGATTAGATTCTAGGGTGGATAAGTAGGTGTAGTGACGTCAAAGGGAGTTCTCTGCCAGGGAGGCAGGAAATGCTGCTGCTGCTTCCAAGTTTTATATGAATTATGTACACCAAACGTTGTTGTGTGGTTGGCTGTTACTTGGATCCATTTAGTTTCACTTGTGCCATGGCATATATGGTTTAACAGTTCTCTAGAGACAACACTATGTGGATCACCACGCAGAAGTTTCTGTCCTATTATAAGATTGCTTTCAAATATTCTGTCTTCAGTACTGGGAATACCAAGTTCTTTCTGCGTGTTGAGTACTTTAGTAGACTTCGGGCAACCAGCCATGATTCTTAAGGCTTCATTTTGCATTTTTTCAAGTCTATTGATACCTTTGCTGTTGTGTAGGACCAAACCTGGTGCGTGGTAATCTATTAGAGACCTAATACAAGCGAAGTACATCATTTTAACAGTTCTTATATTTGCACCATGAATAGGGTTGTATCCTGCTACAGCTCTTAAGAGCTCTTGATTCTATGTGGGCATTGTCGATTTAGGTTTTGCACACGAGCTACAGCACAGGACACTGAGACATCCAAGAGATTGAAAGGAGACGAAATCATTCGGGTTTCCGCCAGTTGTCAGCTTAGGTGGTCCGCTCATGTCGTTGCCAGTTCGTTTATTGAAGACCTTAGTTTTATCTGCATAAGTGAAGCCAAGGCTTTCACAGGCTATGTGTATGCAGTCAAGAATAGTTTGCATTTCACGAATGTTTTGGTATGTACAAGAATGTCCTCAGCGTAACTAATTGTGATATTTATGGGACACTGTGGAATCGATTTCAGTAATGCTTTGATTACTGCATTGAACAAAGCGGGGCTCAGTACTCCACCTTGAGAAGTGCCAAGTAGCATGTCTTCAACTTCACTTTTGCAGCCTTGAGACAACACAGTTGACTTTCTATTAGAGACAGCCGAGTATCCAGTGCAGGAGCCGGCCACTTTATATCCATTTTTGCTGACTCGTATAAGATAACTTGCCTGTTGGCAATGTCAGATGCAGCTTTTAGGTCAAGAAAAGTGATGTCCTTCTATCCCCATGATCTGATAGGAAAGTAGTGATACAGTTGTGTCCACTTTTGCCGTGTGTGACACCAGTAATATAGTTGACGTATGTTCTTTGCTTCTGTGTAGTAGTCTGTTGAGCACCGTCCTCTCAAGGGTTTTGCACAGGCAACTCGTCAGGGGGATGGGGCGAAATTCATCAGGTTGATTGTGTTTATGTGTTAGTACAGTTAGGAAGTTGGTCCATGAGGAGGGGAGATGACCCGTGGCATAGCTCATACAGCTTCGATGGTGGATCACCAGGTACACATCTTAGCAGTCTAATGAAGTCGTAAGTGATGCCATCCTCCCCAGGGGCAATTCTCCTGCCCCTGGTCAGAGTTGCATCAAGTTACAACTCAGTGATGGCACATCACATTCATCATGTCGCTTGTTTGGCATGAATTGGGTAAGATCTTCTCTTTCTTTGCATTTGAACAGAACATCCCCAGTCTCAGGTGGCAGCACGCTACAGCTACAAGTATGAGCCCATTTCGTGATGAATTGAGACAGAATGACTGGGAACAGTTTGTCAGTGGACTTAATCAACACACTCGTTGAAGCTAAACCGGGAAGGATATTAACAGAGTCATTGGGGGGAAAGATAAATAAATATCTCGTCCCAACTCGCTGCAGAAGGCTAACTCAGGTGCTCTGTTAACCTGGACACATGGAAGAAGGGGCTCTGTTGCTTTAACCTGGACACGTAGGAAAGAGGGGAGGCCCTTCCTCCCTCCCGCATGGCCGTAGTTGGAAAGTATTGGTCAAGTGTAGCTCAGGGGTCACTCACTACCCTTGGGGAGCGGTGGTGGTACCAGCCACGATCACCCAGGGTGGAGAGTGGGGCCCCTTGAGGACTGCGGACTAGGGTCGCCACCAGTGTTCCCCCCTGTTACTTGACCTGGGGAGAAGGGTACGTGTGTATAGTGGGGAGAGAGACAGTTAATTGCGTAGCTGATGGTCTGTGACATGGGAAGGCCCTATAACAAAAGACCTGATGTTCTGTAACGAGGTTATCTGCTGACGGACAATCATCTTACTACGCTCCTAGTCTGTACAGATGGAAGCAAGTTTGTTAATGGGAAGGGGATGTGGGAGGGGCATTAGATGTGGGTAGGAGTCGTCGAGTGGAAGAGACGTTAGGTGGGAGAGAAGATAGTGTGTATGAGGGAGATAAGGAGAGGCAGGGGGCGTGGCAGGAGTGTTGGGGGCAAACAGTTTGAAAGAAATTAAAAGATGAAAAGAATATTGTTAGGAAAGAAGAGGGATGAGTGGGGAAATGGGAGGGGATGATGCCCAGAGGAATGGGTGAAACAGGTAGTGGGGATGGGTCAGGTTTGTTGGTTCAGTGGGAGTGAGGGAGACAGACAGATGGGTTGACCGAGGAGGTTGATGAGAGGAGAGGGGAGGTGAGGGGATATATCTGACAAGCCATATCGCCACGACCTGTGTACACCCTGTAGCAATGTTCTGTTCTTCTAGTGGACTCTTCCCTCGCCCAGCCTGACCCAAGATACGGTAGTACAGGGAAGGATAGGGCGGGAGGTGGCAGACTGGAGGGAGTTGTAGTCGATGATCACGTAATGAGAATACGAGCAACTACCTTTTAGGGACGTGAGGTGGTAGGGTCTTGCCACGGGCAACTTGGTACTTAAGGTGATGGATCCCGGGGTGGAGTGGCTGCTATGGAGGTGGGGGTGGGGTTATTGGAGGTATTGTGGAGGAGGGCGGGGGAGGAGTTGACGAAGGTGGAGGTTGGTTGTTGAGGTGGGGGGGGGGGTGAGAGGAGACGGGGGAGGTGGGCGAGATGGCTGGGGTGAGGTGGAGGGACTTGAGGGGTGTAAACAAGAAGGTGGTGGAAGGTGGAAATGAGATGGGCGATATAGGACATTTGCACCAGTGACCACCGTCTCTCCTGCCCCGCTCCCTTCCTGGTCTCCTGCCCCACTTCCTACCGCGTCTCCTGTCCCGCTTCCTACCACGTCTCCTGTCCCGCTTCCTACCACGTCTCCTGCCCCGCTTCATACCACGTTTCATGCCACGTCTCCTGCCCCGCTTCCTACCACGTCTCCCGCCCCGCTTCCTGCCACGTCTCCTGCCCCGCTTCCTGCCACGTCTCCTGCCCCGCTTCCTACCACGTCTCCTCATCGAGGTTGAGGGGAGGAGCGTGTCTGTGACCTGGAGGGGAGGGGAAGTGGGGGGGGATCACCACTCCTCAGGTCACTGCCAAGATGATGGTAGTTACGTGAGCGCTGCAGCCGGGGGGCAGTGTGGCGCTCCTGTGGTAACGGCTGGTGGACTGTACGCGTGACCGCCGGACGGGGTTGTGTCATCACTATGTTAATGGGTGTGTGATTAGACAGCTGGTGACGTAACGCTCCTCGTCACGCCCTTCACAGTAACGAGGGGGAGGGGGCCTTCTTGTGTGTGTGTGTGTGTGTGTGTGTGTGCTAGTTACGTGGGCATCTCCTGTACGACTGCTGGTCGCACATGTAAGTATATTAACCTTGATGCACCAGTGACATTTTTAACATTTAGTTACACGCGTTTCGTGTTTTCTGTAAACAAAAAAGAAAACGGCGTCAGGGTCAACTTTCAGTGTTCAACCACTGTTGACCACCTTGACCCCCAGGTGGATAATTCCCCGTCGGTAGATTCTGGGACACGTTAATTGGGGTGCGACGCTGTCATCCTTCACTGTGAAGTAGAAAAATGTAATGTTACGAGTCTGCGCGGGAATGATGGAGGCAGGACTGCGCTGGTTACCGTCACCGTTTTCTGTGGTTCACATGGAGGACTCAGGCTTGAGGAATGTAGATTGATTTTAATGTTTCCTCACCTTCGGGAGTTTTTTTTTTTCTTTTTCTTTTAGCTGAGACTGCATGGGGAACTGAAGGCTTAATGAATAGAGGCAATCTCTCTCTCTCTCTCTCTCTCTCTCTCTCTCTCTCTCTCTCTCTCTCTCTCTCTCTCTCTCTCTCTCTCATATATATATATATATATATATATATATATATATATATATATATATATATATATGTATATATATCCTAGCCTAAGCCAGATACCCATTTTATGGACCAACCTCTGGGATTGGGCGAACAGCTGGGTTGACTGTGGACCGACCGCCGCAACTAGGATTCGAACCTATACGCTCGACCCTGGGCGGCCCGGGAATGCGTCACGCAGTCAGGAACGCCACCCGCTACTCCACGGAGGCCCAGATCTTCACAGTGTTCCTAAATTGTTCACAGGATTTACTGTAGATGTTACGATGATTATGCCACTGTGTGTCCACTTGTATTTTGCCGGAAAGTTAACTCGTGCGAGTAAAGGCGAGACGCACAAGAGAGCATCATGGTGGCAAGGAATTATCAGATAAAGGGTTTACTGCCCAGAATTATAGATATTTTTTCCTCAAATTTAAGGATTGCTATCCAAAATTCAGTGCTTCCTGAGTTTTGGTGGTGCTACCTTAATTTTTTAAGTTTGAAGTACAGGGGCGTAAGCTTTGAAGTAGTTTATGTAAAGCTTTGAGTTAAGAAAGAGCATTTTTGCTCCGAAAATGAAATTAGACCTTGAAGGAGTCAAACTTGGGAGAAGTGGAGTTCTTCCCCGAGTGACTTAACTTCTCAAACGAACGATTGGATCTTCTGCCGCTGCTGCTGCTGCAGCCCGGGCGCAGTACACACTCCCATTCCGACACTTCTTTATAGCAGACGACTGAGGCGTAACCTGCTCTAGTTGAGCGACTCAATATGCATGATTTTTTTCTCTCTTTTTTGACGTTTAAGGACGTAAATTCGCCGTCAGTTTAGAGAATTGTGTTGGAGAGAGGTTTCTTAAGTGGGGGGGGGGGGGGTCCTCCATCTTGGAAAGGGGGGGGGGGGGTGGCGTCCGGACGCCCGACCGACACAGACTCGTTCAAAAGAAGAAAAAAATGCAAGAAAAAAGTCATTGTAAAAACTGTGAGGTAAGGAAGCCGGCGAAGGGCAGCTGGTCCCCGTTGGCAGACGAGGCCTATATTGATGGATGAAGCGAGGATGGCACGAAGAGGGAGGGAAATGTAGAGGGCGTATAAGTTGAAGGAAGGGGATGGCAGGAGAGAGAGAGAGAGAGAGAGAGAGAGAGAGAGAGAGAGAGAGAGAGAGAGAGAGAGAGAGAGAGAGAGAGAGAGATTATTGGAGGGAAGGAGGGTGATGAGGAGGACGAAGGAGGGAGAATGTAGCATGAGGAGTGAATGTAAGTTTTGTATATAATGTAGTTGACTTCGATGTTCCGTACCTGACACGTGCCCGGCAGGAGGGGTGGACTTGCGGGGGGGGGGGGGGGATGATGTGGAGGACAGGATTGTGGCGTGGCCCTGATGCTGGGGTCACGGAGGACTGGGTTGTGGCGTGGCCCTGATGCAGGGGGTCACGGAGGACTGGGTTATGGCGTGGCCCTATGCTGGGGTCACGGAGGACAGGGTTGTGGCGTGGCCCTGATGCTGGAGCCACGGAGGACTGGGTTATGGCGTGGCCCTATGCTGGGGTCACGGAGGACAGGGTTGTGGCGTGGCCCTGGTGCTGGGGTCACGGAGGACAGGGTTGTGGCGTGGCCCTGATGCTGGGGCCACGGAGGACAGGGTTGTGGCGTGGCCCTGATGCTGGGGTCACGGAGGACAGGGTTGTGGCGTGGCCCTGATGCAGGGGGTCACGGAGGACTGGGTTGTGGCGTGGCCCTGATGCTGGGGTCACGGAGGACAGGGTTGTGGCGTGGCCCTGATGCAGGGGGTCACGGAGGACAGGGTTGTGGCGTGGCCCTGATGCTGGGGTCACGGAGGACAGGGTTGTGGCGTGGCCCTGATGCTGGGGTCACGGAGGACTTGGTTGTCGTCAAGTGGCTCTTGAACCGGAGGAAGGGAAGGTGGGGGATTAACCATACTTTGGCAAAAGAGAACAAAACAAATGGGATGAAAGTGAGAGACGAGGGGGATGACCCTAGTGATGGTGATGAAGCTGGTGATGTTGGCGAAGGTGATGAAGTTGTCGATGGTGATGTTGCTGATGTTGGCGATGGTGATGAAGTTGCTGATGGTGACGATGTTGGCCATGGTGATGAACTTGCTGATAGTGATGAAGTTACTGATAGTGATTTAAGTTGAAGATGGTGGTAGTGATGAAGTTGGTGGTTGGGAATGAAGTTGGTGATGGAAGTTCGTGATAGTGATGAAGTTTAATGGCGATGATAGCGACGGTGATGGTTGCAACGTAGATTTCAAGCGTAACACATGTAACATCCTACACCAGCTCTGACCCAGGTGGTTCAGCGACCGCGATATCTCGTGGCGTCAGTGAAGTCAGAAGTAACGCGTCCAGGACAAGCCGCCGGTCGGTGACATTACCAGGTCAGATGAGGCCACGCGGCTGACCTGGGTCATGTAAAGTCGAGCATCCGTGATTGACCAAGATCGGGGTCATTGGGCCTCCGACTGAATCTTCATACATGGATCAGGAAACCTTAACTCACCTGGCCTAGCCTTGTCTTGCCTCAGTCTTGGTCAGGCAGGGAGGGAGTGGCTCCTACCTTGCCTCAGCCCTGCTCAGCGTGGGTCAGGGTGCTGAGCTCAGCAAGTGGTGGTGTCTCCTACCTTGCCTCAGCGTGGGCCAGGGTGCTGAGCTCAGCAAGTGGTGGTGTCTCCTACCTTGCCTCAGCGTGGGCCAGGGTGCTGAGCTCAGCAAGTGGTGGCGTGTCCTACCTTACCTCAGCCCTGCTCAGCGTGGGCCAGGGTACTGAGGCAAGAGAAGATGGCGGTGTTTGGCAAAGGTTCTCTGATGGCAGGATAAAGGGGGGCGAGGGGGTCTTGTGTTCTTGTTTGTGTGTCCTTTGTTTTGGGTTCTGCGTCCTCAGGGTACTCGTTTTCTTTGTTCAGATAAATCCCGTCACAATTCTGTATGTAATAGGTTAGACTCGTATGTTCTTTTTCAGTGTTTTTACTTGTTTTTGACTGTTATATACTTGTTGCCGTAGTGTACACAAAGGTCTTTGTTTCATTCCGTGGATGAAGATTATAATCTCATTGCCCACATCATCATAAATTACTGTCCTCCTCATCTGTCCCACTTACTACGTTAATTAAACCATTTTCCCGAGGATATGATGCATGACCAGAGAGGTATTGTGTGTGATGCAGGGGGAAGTCACGCGGGGGATGATAAAACAAAAGTCTTCACCATCTTGTGGATTGTCGTGTGTCATACGCCACTCGTGTTTACTGCAGGCGTTGAGAGAGAGAGAGAGAGAGAGAGAGGGAGAGAGAGAGAGAGAGAGAGAGAGAGAGAGAGAGAGAGAGAGAGACCCCTACGTCACCTGGTCAAGGATGCTGTCTCCCTCAGCACTAGCTGGTGTGGCGTGCGTCGTAACCGTGAGTGCGTTTCGTGTGTGTACCGTTGTCCACGAGAACGGGGTCGCCTCCCCCCCGTACGGCGTCGCAGGTTCTGCCTGGCCGGACCTGCTGCTGCTGTATGTGTGTCGTCACTGGGACAAAGATAATCCCAGCTTACGGTACCAGGGAGAGAGAGAGAGAGGGGGGTATGGAAGGGACACGGAATAAACGGGTGGACATCTGCCCTCCGCCCTGAATCACCCGTCATACTCATGACTCTCGACCTTATAAAGATCTCAGTCACAGACACTTTAATCGTCTCTTGATCCTCCCTCCCTCCCTGCTACATGGTCATTGCATTATACCCTGGGATCATCGTGTAACAGGTTGGTGTCTGATGCCATATACAACCAGGCGAGCATCGTCACTGGTGTTAAAGAGATTCACATCAGTTTGTTGTGCATTCCCGCTCGCTCGGTCTCTAGATTAACGGTGGACGGGTGATGTTTTAGCCAACTTTACACTTGATGAAAAGGCTGTTTAGAATCACTCGGTTGTTAGTGTGAATTGTGAGGAGGAATGCAAGTAGAAACAGACTATTGGGTCCTTTCCAGACTGTTTGTGATGGTCAAATATATCAGGAACTCTATGATTGCAAAGGAAGTAACAGATCTTTTTGAAGCAAATGATTGAGTGGAAATGAATCCATTTTCCACCATCGTGAAATGTGCTAAGTAGAACATTGGGATGGAGACAGTAGTAACACGATTACCATACGACAAGATGATGCCAATGCTTGATTAAGACTAGGCGTAATTAAGGTATTATTGGTATACATGGCCTATGTGGGGATGTTGATCATGTGAATTGTAAAGTCTGTGGCCAGAGATATGGACATGACCTAGAACACTGTGTCTTACACTGTGGAACAGATAAGACCTTTTTTTCGAGGAAAGTTCCTCAGTCCAGGAGCCTTTGTGACCTCTGTAATACCTTTTTCGCGCGCTACCGCTCACAGGAGGAGGAGCCTGGGGGTACACACACGATAGGCTGACTCCCACAGATACCGGCAATTGCTCGAACGAAAAAAGCTATGGTTTATATTCATTGTCGTGTTTGACACTGTACAAACGATAGGTCGAGATTTGAGTTTTCACTGGGATGAAGAACATTCCATATTGGTACATCACACACAAGACAGAACACACAAGACAGACATCTGCCTAATTGCATTCATAGACTCAGAGACGCACACCATCCCTCTGCCAGTAATGGCATCCCAAGGAACGGGGCTGTCATTGACAAGAGCCCGTGCCAGACTCGGACCTGGCCAGTCTACACACACACACACACACACACACACACACACACACACACACACACACACACACGCACACACACACAGTGTCAAGGTGGAGGTGGAATGGGGGGGTAAGGAGTGATAGAGGAGAGTGGAGTGTGGGGGTGTGAGGTTGTCATGTCCTGAAGAGGGAGAGGATGGAGTGGGGAGTTACGTGGCGTTTTGGGGGTCACTGTTGACTCCCCACGTTCACCATACAGGCCACCTCTCCTCTCTCCCCGTCTCACGTCACCCCAGACCTCTTCCTCCTCCTCCTCCCCCCGCGCGTACCTGGGCACTGCCCGGCCACACAGACGGCTGGAGACAGACACCAGCTGAGGAGCCAGTGGTCTGGTGGTGGTGTTGGGGGTGCGGCACACAGTTGGCTCCCTGCCGTCGCTGGTGCCATCTGGCCCGAGGTAGATGGGTCCAGCTGGCTATCGTC